>NW_022436972.1:24870177-24942268 GCF_009761245.1 Sapajus apella | reverse complement strand
ATATATATATATATATATATATATATATATATACACATATACATATAAGGCAGACCTTCAGCCTCTCCAAATAGCTGTCTTAATTAACTCAGTCTTGCAATCAGCCATCATAAGCACTTGGCATGCACCTCTAAAGGCTCTTCCACATCAAAGACTCCTCCTTGGGAGACCAATGGACCAGACCAGAAATCCTTTTGACTTCTTCGCTCCCACTGGGACTTGCTCATTTACCCTTTCTCCTATCTCTTTCTCCTCTTGATGTTAAGTGCTACCTTGTTTGTTGTGGAATATTTAACCTATAATGTTTATATATTGGTTAAGTATACTATTATGTATGGTATGCAATATAGACTGACTTGTGGAATGGATTGAGTCTGTGTTGCCCATGGCTCTGATTACGGAGTGAACGGGAAGTGCTAAGGAGAACTGTCTCCTTGGTAACTCCATGTAGCTCATGGCTTTTGTGATTAGAAATTCTCTGAAGAGCTGAGAGAATTAGGATGAGTTCTTCTTCAATAGAAGTCTGACATGTGGAAAGACACACACATGTGTGAACCAGGACACCTCTAACCTTGCACTGCTGATGACATGGGGCTTTGATTAAAAATTGCCTAAACTACTGAGGACATAGATGCCACCAAGTGAGGCATGGGTTAAATCAAGAAGAGTAAGACCATAGGTGAGTAGAATGCTTTGGAAATTGATTATTGCGTTAACTCTGAGTTAATTTGGAACACGTCAGCCTATTCAGTTGTGTGTGTGTGTGATTTTTTAAGTACATAGGTAAATTTTCTTTCCTAAATAGGCACAGTCTCCAGAACATTATTGAATCTTCCTTTGATCATTTTACATTTTATCATATTCCTGAGTCATTATTTTAAACATCATTACCTCTACATAGGGATTGTAAATATGGGATGTGAACACTGGATTGAATCTATATGGGATTCATGCATCCCTGGAAGGTGATTTTTGGAGGGACACAAATCTCGAGTATAACTAGTTTCTACTCTTTGTCTCCTTCTCGTGAAATATGAGTATAGCAGCAACAACAACAAAAATTAAGGTGAGGATTCTGGTTAGTTTGGGTTCATAAATTTATCAAATTCTTACCATATTTTACTTTTCAAAGAAGTTTCTGGAGCTTACAACACACAGGCCATCATTTAAACTATAAGTATTCAGAAGCAGAAATTCTACTCACAATTGAACTTCACTGAGTTGGCTGACATGGTGTTTTAAATTCTAATTCTACTACTGAGCAAACCCAGATTGAAAAGCTGAGGACAAGTCATATGTATTGTTTGTACTGGGCAGCTGCATCATTAGCAGAGTCTTTGATACACAATGGCAAGTTTGGTTTAAGATGTTTATGCTCCCGGGAGTTGTTCCTAGCGTTCTTCCATTAGACGATATGTACACAGAGCAGTGTTCAGAAACTCTGAGTGGCATTAACATTAATTTCTAATAATGTTTAGAAACATTTGTAAAATTTCTAAACATTATTAGAAATTAACAATGGGCCCCCATCCTCCAGTATACATTGTGCATGCTAAATCAATGACCGTTATTTGATGCACTATCCCCCAAATAAAAAATATATGGGTCTCAGAATTAAGGCATGGAAGCCACAATGGCTCCTGTTACTATCACCCCCAGTAACCCACTTTTGGAATGCGTGCTTCCCATTTCCACAATTCTGGGCACCACAGGTGTAGAGAACTCTTCCACCAGCAGATAGAAAATACAGCTACCATTTCAACATTTTGGGCACCTTGTGTCCAGGGCCAACAACAACAACAACAACAATAAACAGAATAGGGATAATTGCCATCCTGGAAAAGGTACATGGCCTAGTCATCAGGAGGAAAGCTGCTATTACACATTTGAGAAGTGAGCAATCGGCTTAACACCAATGTGCTTGGCACACATTAGTATTCCATCACTTAATTTTAATCATAAACCCATAATTGCCATAGCCATAGCCTAAGAAAAGTAAACATGAACTTGGTCCCCACAGGAAGGAAGTTGAGGGCTACTCACAAGGTTAGAATCCTTCTACCATTATAAGAACTAAGGTAAAGGGCTCTTGAATGAATGAGAGCGTTTAGCCTAGAGCTCTGCCTCCCCAGTAGCAGCGGAGGCTGCAATTTGTCCTACTAACCTTTTTCCCTTATAACCTTACAAGTTTCTCCAAAGACAAAGTCCCACCAGAGTCCTAAAAGAGCCACCCTGAGAAATTGTATGAGACAAACGGCCACAGAAATATGGAGGAATTGTCAAGAATACTGCAGTGCCCAGATCTCTCTGTCCTAATCCCTTCAAGACACAAGGACATATACCCCGAGCTGGGTATGACCTCACTGAAAGAGATTATCTCTTCTCCAGTGAATCCCTACCCAAATACTGGGGATAAACAACAAGATCCTCTCCCCAAAGAGGAACAATTCTGCGAGGCTACCCAAGCTTCAGGGCTCCCTTTGGAGTCAGCTGCATCCCCCTGCACCCCAAGTGCTGAGCCCTTGAGTCCGTTTTCTGCGGTAGTCAATCTGCAACAAATTTTAAGTATCCCTGCCATACTAATAGCAAAAAGTTAATATTGCTATTTTACTTGTACCATAATTTTTTTATAGTTTTGCAGTGTTTTTTCTCTTAGTGTAATCTAAGAGCAAAGAAAATTCTTCAATCAAATGTGTTTATACCCTAACAAGAGCTGTACTATACAAAATTATTTTTAAATATATAAGACATCTTTGATTTCTCCAATATAAATACATGTTTAACATGGCCAAACAATGTTAAGACAAACAGGAAAAAAGAAAATTTGATTATGGAATAAAATATTTGGGTATTTGAAGAAAAGAAATGGCTAAAATGTTAATTGTACTTAATTGGCATATAACTTAAGGCTGATCCAATATATCAGAAATCAAGTGACTTCTACACTGTGATCAGATTGTAATACCATTTACTAGGCTTTCTTTCTTGTTTTCTTCTTCTCCCTTTATTTGCTCATCTCTTCATCTCTGGGATCTGTTTTTAAGCCTGAAATCCCAGTAACTGTACTTTCCTACCCACTGTTATTTGTGTCTGAAACCTGTCTACCATCCTGGATGTGCCTGCCTCTTTATTAGCTATCTGCTGACTCGAGGCAGCTGCTGCCTAGTCCTGAAGTATCTAGCAGTGTCCAGTAACTGCCTTGGACTCCTTGGCCTGGGTAAATTTTATTTCTTCTTAATGGAGAATGCAATGGAGTCACAGCTTACTCCTGGGTTAGGTTCTAACATTAGTCTATTAGGTGAAGAAAAAAGTAGAGATCACTGATAATACTCTTGCAAACCTTATCAGATAAGAAAAAAGGAAATGTATCTCAAAAATGCCTCATTGCTGTTTTTTTTTTCCAGCGTTTGAATCGATCACTATGAAATGTTTGGTTTTCATTTAAGATAATACATTATTCAAATCATTGCTGTGTTTAAATACAAAAGTTCCACTTAGCTTAGCAAGATGCTGACACTTTAAAAGGCATGAGGGAAAGTCCATTCCTAGTCATTGAAGGAACTCACTAGGTTCCCCTGCATGATTTAAAGGATTACGTTTCCTTGATCTTTTATTTTTGTTGGTTATTATACATAATTCTTTGTAATTTATTTACCAATAATATTTGTATATTTTTATGGCATACAGGTGATACTCTGATACATTCATGGAATGTATAATGATCAAATCAGGTTATTGATCAGGTATTTAGGATATTCATCACCTCAAATATTTATCATTTATTTGTGTTAGGAACATTTCAAATCTTCTAGCTATTTTGAAATACATATTGTTAATTATAGTCACCCTACTGTGCTATCGAACACAGGTATTTATTTCTCTAATGTTTGCAGCCATTGACTAACCTCTCTTTATCCTCTCCAACACACATAAACCCATCCCAGCTTCTAGTAACCATCATTCTCTACTCTACCTTCATGAGGTCAGCATTTTTTAGCTCCAACATATGAGGGAGAACATGTGTTACTTGTCAGGGTCTGCCTTATTTCTCCTAGTTTAATGGCCTCCAGTTTCATCCATGTTGCTGCAAATGAAAAGATTTTTATTCTCTCTTATGGCTGAATGGAATTCCCTTGAGTATACATACCACATTTTCTTTATCATTCGTCTGTTGACTGACACAGAGGTTGGCTCGATATTCTAGCTATTGTGAACAGTGCTGCAGTAAACATGGGGTTGCAGGTCTCCCTTTGATATACTGATTCCATTTTCTTTGGAGAAATACCCAGGAGTGGGATTTCTGGATCGTATGGTAGTTCCATTTTTAGTTGTTTGAGAACTTTCTATACTGTTTACCTTCATAGCTGTATTAAACTACACTCCCATCAACAGTATGTAAGAGTTCCCTTTTCTCACATCCTTGCAAGCATTTATTGTCTTTTTAATAATAGGTCTGCTAACTGGGGAAAATGACAACCCTGATTATTAGTGATGCTGAGCATTTTTTTCATAGACCTGTTGGCCATTTATACTTTAATTCTTATGAATTAAAAATACACATACAATATAACCCAGTCAGTTAGGCATGGATATGATAACTATGAGATGGACTAACCCTGGGAACTGGCAGGACCTGACCTATGCAAATGCCGTATCTTCCTGAACCCTTCCTCCAGAACTACTTTCATATGACTAACTCTGTTTACACTCTTTTATACTCTTTCTGTTTACATATTTCCCCCCACTTTCATGTTCCTAAGCACTCCTTTTTAATCTCAGTGCACGACTGATTTTCAGCTTTGCTATTCTATGTGAGCACTGACCCCAAAAGGGACTTCCAATCTGTTTAGCTACTAGATGATGATACAGAATAGAGAAATAAACATAACATTGAATTCATATAACTGTATTAGCCTTTTACAAATCAGATCAACCATGGCAATGAACTCTCACCATCCATCTTTCGATCAATTAATATTATAAGAAAATCTATTCCTCTGGGCAGACATTAAACATGAGAGGAATTAACAAAGCTGCACTAATACAATTACAACATCAATAATTTATAACCTGAGAAAAGAAACTGGTAAAACACATTTTAATTATACAGTTTTATCATGACACATTCCTTATGTGACATTTTAAAATTTGTTCACACAATAATTAATCCAGACAAGAAAGTTGTAATAAATTATAACCAGATACATTATACCAGCATACTTTTCTCTCAGTGTATTTCTTCCTAGCCTATTGGACATTTGTAAGAATATCCCTGGGGTCAGATATATTCATACTCATTCATTTACCAAGCTGTACAAGTCTTTTTAAATATATTTCTTTCATATGTTACCAATGAAAGAACAAGTTAGTCAGTAAAAAAATAAATAGCTGAAAATATTACTGTGTAGTCATGGATTTCATATTTGCTTCCAGGTTGCAATGCATGGAAAGGTAGACAGTAACTTAGAAATTAAAACCTGTTAAATTCAGGAACATGCTGGATAATTTTAAAAGTTGGAACAGCTATAAAGCTGTAAAACCATGTTTCATTTGGGAAAAATAAAAGTTCCTAATAAGAGCATTAAAAATGTGAAGATGAATTTCTATCACTTGTGTTTTGACAGATCTTAAATCCATTACTGTCAATGTGCTTTCTTTTGGCAACAGTTCTAGTGATGAATCTAGGTTTAAACACATAAGACATGCTCAACCCTTCGACATTCTGATCATCATGTTTCTTTACCAAGTTGAACACTTGAGAAGAAATGCTATTTAACAAGTTGTCTATGTTTTAAAAAAAAAAAAAAAAAGCAGATTTCAAAAAATGCCCATTAAAAAGTACTCCCACATGCATTAGCATACATTAGCATATCTGATCATCTAAAGACAATTTATTTGGGACAGATATTATCCCAATTTATAGTTGAAGATACTAATATCAGAGAGGTTTGGATTTGCCCTAGGTAACACAGTTTTAATTCTGAAAAGCTTCCAATATCATGTTTAGCTTTTATACCACCATACAACTGCTACAATCGGAGCAAAGTTGCTTTGTTTACACTGGTATCACTAAGCCATGAAGCACTGTCTCACACCGAGTAGTTTAATGAATCTTTTGTAAATGAATGACCAGAGAAATGATTGAATGTCTGAGTCGCTGTTGGGTTCTGTAAGAGAGATGGTTTTGCTACCCTTTGGCAGGAAATGAATCCTTGCAGCTCATTACAGTGGCAGCTACAGCTCTAGAGATCTCATAAATTTTGAAGACTCCTAAAACATTAACACCTGAACTCCCAGTTGTAAGCTTTATTTAGAAATTTCCACCTCTTCTATATGAGTCAAGTTAAGTTGGATATAACTATGAGATGTTTCACATAAGCTTCATGATGCCCCCAAGGCAAACATCTATAGTAGATACAAAATAGACAAAAAAAAATAATCAAAGCACACTACTACAGAAAGTTACATAATTACAAAGAAAGACTACAAGAAGGAAGGAAAGGAATAATCTATAAAATATCCAGACAACAATAAATAAAATATCTTTAGTAAATCTTTACCGATCAATAATTACTTTAAATGTAAATGGTCTAAAAATAATAAAATACACAGAGCAGCTACATAAATTTTAAACAGACCCAACTACATGCTGCCTAAAAGAGACTCATTTCACTTGTAAAGAAACACGTAGACTGAAAATGAAATGATGAAAATAGATATCCCATACAAATGGAAATCAAAATAGAGAAGGAGTAGCTATTTATCAGATAAAATAGCCTTTATATTCAAAACTGTAAAAAAAGAAAATATAACAATTCCCATACAAATGGAATTCAAAATAGAGCAGGAGTAGCTATTTATCAGATAAAATAGCCTTTATATTCAAAACTGTTAAAAACAAAAACATAATTATAAATACATGAGCACCACCCAACATCAGAGAACCTAAATGTATAAAGCAAATATTAACAGATATGAAGGGAGAGATAGACAGCAATGCAATAATTGAAGGAGATTTCAATATCACACTTTCAGCAATAGGAAGATCATCCAGGAGAAAATTAATAAGAAAATGTTGGACTTCACCCACACTTTTTTTTCACCTAGACTTTCAATGAAATGGACCTAAGAGATATTTGTAGAACATTCACAGGATACATATTCTCCTCAAGCCCACATGAAATATTCTCCAGGATAGATCATATGTTAGATCACAAAACAAGATTAAAAAAATTAAGATTAAAAATATATCAAAATCTTTTCTGACTATAATGCTATAAAAGTAGAAATTAAAAACAGGAAAAAAAGACCTGGAATATTCTCAAATATAAGAAATCAAAAACCATGCATCTGAACAGCCAATGTGCCAAAACAAAAATAAGAAATTATAAGGTAAATTTATAAATATATACAGATGAAAATGGAAAGAAAGCATACCAAAACTTATGGGACACAGCAGAAGCACCTGTAAAAGCAAAGTTTATAGCAATAAACATGGGCATCTAAAGGAACAAAGATCACAAATAAACACAACATTACACCAAAAGGAACTAGAAAAAGAAGAACAAACTAAGCTCAAAAGTAGCAGAAGAAATGAAACAATAAGGATCAGCACAGAAATATATCAAATGAGAATAGAAAAAGTATAGGAAAAGTATCAATAAAACAAAGAAGTGGGGTTTTTTTTCCAAATATAAACAAAAGTGAAAAATCCTTAGCTATACCAACTAAGGCAGACAGAAGATTCAAATAAATGAAATCACAGGCCAGGCGCTGTGGCTCACACCTGTAATCCCAACACTTTGGGAGACGGAGGTGGGCGATAATGAGGTCAGGAGATCATGACCATCCTGGCTAACATGGCGAAACCCCACCTCTACTAAAAATAAAAATAAAAATTAGCCAGGTGTAGTGGTGCACCCCTGTAGTCCCAGCTATTCTGGATGGTGAGTCAGAAAAATTGCCTGGACCTGGGAGGTGGAGGTTGCAGTGAGCCGAGATGGCAACACTGCACTCCAACTTGGGCAACAAAGAGAGACTCTCAGAAAAAAAAAAAAAAAAAAAAGAAATCACAGATTAGAGAGGAGACCTTACAACAGATGCCTCAGAAATGAAAAGGATCATAAGGGACTATTATAAACAGTCGTAAGCCAACATTAAATAACCTAGAGAAAATACATAAGTTTCTAGCAACACACAACCTAGTAAGATCGAATCAAGAAGAAACAAAAAGGTTCAACAAACCATTAACAAACAAAGTTGAAGTAGCAACCATTTACTGATTAGGAGATCCTTTCCCCATTGCTTGTTTTTGTCAGCGTTGTCAAAGATCAGATGGTTGTAGATGTGTGGTGTTATTTCTGAGGCCTCTCTTCTCCGTTAGTCGGTGGGTCTATTCCGGCAAGATTACCATGCTGTTTTGGTTACTATAGCCTTGCAATACAGTGTGAAGTCAGGTAGCATGATGCCTCTAGTTTTGGTCTTTTTGTTTAAGATTATCTTGACTATACAGGATCTTCTTTGATTCTATATGAAATTTAAAATAGTTTTTTTTTCTAATTATATGAAAAATGTCTATGGTAGTTTGATGGGAATAGCATTGAATCTAAAAATTACTTTGGGCAGTATGGCAATTTCATGATATTGATTTCTCCTATCCATGAGGATGGAATGTTTCTTTGTTGGTGTCCTCTCTTATTTCCTTGAGCAGCCATTTGTAGTTGTCCTTGAAGAGGTCCTTCATATCCCTAGTGAGCTGTATTCCTAGGTATTCTCTTTGTAGCAATTATGAATGGGTGTTTATTCAAGATTTGGCTCTTTACTTGCCTATCATTGGTATAAAGGAAGGCTTGTGATTTTTGTACATTGATTTTGTATCCTGAGACTTTGCTGAAGTTGTTAATCAGATCAAGAAGTGTTGGGGTTGAGACAATGGAGTTTTCTAAATATAAAATCATGTCATCTGCAAACAGAGACAACTTAACTTCCTCTCTTGCTATTTAAATGCCCTTTATTTCTTTCTCTTGCCTGATTGCTCTGGCCAGAACTTCCAATACTATGTTGAATAGGAGTGGTAAGAGAGGGCATCCTTGTCTTGTACCAGTTTTCAAACGAAATACTTCCAGCTTTTGCCCATTTAATATGATTTTGGCTGTAGGTTTGTCATAAATAGCTCTTATTATTTTGAGATATGTTTCATGCAAAGACACACAAAGCCTCTAGACCAAGAGATGGAGGAACATTTACAAAGCAAATAGAAAGCCAAAAAAAAAAAAAAAAAAAAAAAAAGATTAGGGGTTGCAATTCCTAGTCTCTGACAAAACAGACTTTAATCACAGATGAAAAAGACAAAGAAGGGCGTTATGTAATGTTAAAGGAAACAATTCAACAAGAATAGCTAAGTATTCTGAAAATATATGCACCCAAAACAGAATCACCTAGTTTCATAAAACATGTTCTTGAGCCTAAGACCTACACAGACACTTAGGCTCCCATACAATAACAGTGGGAGAGTTCAACACCCCACTGTCAAGATTAGACAGATCAATGAGACAGAAAATTAACAAGGATATTCAGGACTAAACTCAGCTCTGGATCACGTGGACCTAGTAGACGTCTACAGAGCTCTCTACCCCAAATCAACAGAATATACATTCTTCTCAGTGCCACATGACACTTATTCTAAGATCAACCACATAATTGAATTAAACCACTCCTCAGCAAATGCAAAAGAACTGGAATCACAACAAACAGTGTCTCAGACCACAGTGCCATCAAATTAGAATCTAGGTTTAAGAAACTCACTCAAAACCACACGATTTCATGGAAATTGAACAACTTCTTCCGGAATGACTCCTGATTAAATGATGAAATTAAGGCAGAAATAAAGAAGCTCTTTGAACCAACAAGAACAAAGGGACATCATACCAGAATCTCTGGGATACAGCTAAAGTAGTGTTAGGAGGGAAATTTATAGCACTAAATGCCCACATAAGAAAGTTAGAAAGATCTCGAATCGACAACCTAACATCATAATTAAAAGAACTAGAGAGGCAAGAGCAAACGAATCCAAAAGCTAGCAGGAGACAAGAAATAACTAAGATCAGACAAGAATTGAAGGAGACAGAGACATAAAAACGCTCCAGAAAATCAATGAATCCAGGAGCTCGGTTTTTGAAAAAATTAACAAAATAGATAAACCCTAGCTACACTAATAAAGAAGAAAAGAGAGAAGAATCAAACAGACACAGTAAAAAGTTATTAAAGGAGATATTACAACTGACCCCACAGAAATACTAACTCAGAGAATATTTTATTACCCCTATGCCAATAAACTAGAAAGTCTAGAAGAAATGGATAAATTCCTGGCACATACACCCTCCCAAGAATAAACCAGGAAAAAGTCTAATCGCTGAATAGATTAATAACAAGTTCTGAAATTGAGGCAGTAATTAATAGCCTACCAACCAAAAAAAAAAAAAAAGCCCAGGACCAGACAGATTGACAGACCAATTCTACCAGAGGTACAAAGAGGAGCCTGTACCATTCCCTCTGAAACTACTCCCAACAACTGAAAAGGAGAGACTTCTTTCTAACTCATTGTATGAGGCCAACATCATCCTCATACCAAAACGTGGCAGACACACAACAAAAAATAAAAACTTCAGGACAATATCCCTGATGAACATCAATGTGAAAAACCTCAATAAAATACTGGCAAACTGAATCCAGTAGCACATCAAAAAGCTTATCCACCATGATCAAGTTGGCTTCATCCTTGGGATGCAAGGCTGGTTCAACATATACAAATCAATAAACATACCATATAAACAGAACCAAAGAGAAAAACCACATGATTATCTCAATACATGCAGAAAAAGCCTTCGATAAAATTTAACACCACTTCAAGTTCAAAAAGCGCAATGAACTAGATATTCATGGAACTTACCTCAAATTCTTCTTAAACTTTTCTAAAGCTTAGAACTAGAGGGAGTGCTGTCAAACCCATTTTTGGGGCCAGCATCATTCCTATGTCAAAGCCAGACACAATTAGAAAACTACAGGCCACTAAGATGAACATAGATGGAAAAATAATCAAGAGAACACCAGCAAAATGAACTCAAGAACACATCAAAGAAATTACACATAATGACGAAGTTGGATTTATCCCTGTCTCAACACTGTTTTTATCATGAAACAATGGTAAAGAGGCTAAAGAGACAACTTAAATACTGGGAGAATAGATTTACCAACCATAGTCTCTCTTAAAAGGTTAATACCTAAAATATGTAAGGAATTCAAACAACCCAATAGCAAAACAAAATAATAACCTGATTAAAAAATATGTAAAGGACTTGACAGACTATCTCCAGAGAAGACATAAAAATGGCCAAGAAGTATATGAAAAGGTGCTCAACATCACTAGTCATCAGGGAAATACAAATCAAAACCACAATGATTTAGCCCCTAACATCTGTTGGGATGCTTATTATGAAAAAGACAAGAGATAAGTGGTGCTGAGGGTGTAGAGAAAAGGAAACAATTGTAAACTATTGGTAGGAATGCAGATTTAGGTAGCCACTTTGGAAAACTTCACAGAGCTTTCTAAAAGAAATTCAACATACAACTATCGTATAATAATTCATGTAGAATTACCATAATAATCCCTATTCTGGATATATCCCCAAAGGAAATGAAATCGCCACCTTATAAGGATATCTGTGTGTCCATGCTTATTGTAGAATTATTCTCAATAGCCAAGGTGGGGAAACGACCTAAGTGTCTACTGACAGAGTAATGGCACAAAGCAGCAGAATAGAATGGTAGTTGGGAAAGGTACAGGAGAAATGGGAGATGTAGGCCAAAGGGTAGGAATTTTTTATTTACACAGGATGAATACATGTAGAGAACTAGCATACAGCCTAAGCACTGTAGTCGATGATATTGCATTTTATACACTGGAAATTTGTTAAAACAATAAATTTTAGATACTCAACACACACGCACCCACACATACATGTCAAAAAGAAAGGTGACTATGGAAGATAATGTAGTTATTTATTAAAGTATTTGACTGTTATAAGCACTTCACCATGCAGATGTATAAGGAAACATGTTGTACACCTTACATTTATACAATAAAAATATTACCCATCATTGTTACTGAAAAATAAAATTATTTTTCATAGAAACAAAATATAAAATATATTAAGATAACTGTATACATATTTTAAGCATTTCTCAGTATTAATTTTTAACATGGTGAATATTAATAGAACCCACAAAAATAATTACTAAAAATAAAAATGTCTGTCCCATTCTACTGAGAGATCTTCAGGGAAAATATTCTAGTAGTCCAGGTTGATTTTTTTTTAACTCTATAGTTTTTGTGGACATAACTACCAAGTCAAAAAAGAATTTGCCTATGAATCATCTGTTATTTCAGTGTCCTAGGCATCTCTAAAAATAAGCTGCCAGACAACCTGAACCTGGAAAAGAATTGAAAATTTCCCCATTCAGATGTATTCTTTTTGTTCACTGGTAACTGTAGGAAGTTTTAGAAAACAAGTTGCATTCTCAATGTTCACTGCATTCAATAGCATGGATGTCATTAAAATATTCCCTTATTTATCTGTATGCCTAATCATTAAACTGTAGTATGAAGTAAATACTCAATAATTCACTTGAAATGCTCCTCTGTAGTTACTGCAGATTTGAGTGTGATTATTTAAATGTCACCCAATGAGGCAGAGTAGGATGATTACCAAACATCTGCCCATCAAATATATTCCTCTTGAAAGGCATCAAAACTCATGTGCTTGCAGGTAAGAAGCATGATATAATTATTTCATTTTACTTTAATAAATCATGCCTCAGTTTACTACTGTGAGCCAGGGAGCATTGAAGAGAAAGTGGAATGCACTAAAAACTCTGAGAAATAAAGCACAGCTAAGGAGATAGCCAGAGAAGTTGTAGTTCTGAAATTGGCTTCTTTCTCTTAAACACTGAGAGACTTTATTTCTCATAGAGATTAGCTTATGTTTCTCACAAAAGTGGAAGGGGACATTTGGAACTTTTTAGAAAAATCACACACTGCTGTATAGGAAGAAAAATTTAACAATACAGTGAGACACCCAGATCTTTCACACTGATATGAATTAAAACATAAGGCATGTCTATTCTGACAAAGACAAAATACACAATTATATAAGCCAAGATTCATCATCTTTCTCAACATCATCATCCACTGAATGTTTACTGTGCACCAACAAGTTAAGTGCTTTCGAGGCAACCTCACAAAACCTTTTTGAGCCAGGTACTTCTATGAGCCCCTTTTTTCAAATGAAGAAATTTAAGCCTACAGAAGTTATAAATAACTGGTCCAAAGTAGCTAAGCTACTAAAGAGCCTCTCACTCCAAAGTCCCAGTCTTCCCAAAGAGTGAAGAAGAGATTAGAATAAAAATACTCTGTAGTATTTGGATAAGAAAATCAGCATTACAGGAAGGAGAAAGCACACAGGATGAAAAGAGATGAAAACAAGTTATGTTTGTGGTATAACTAGGAGACTGACCGAGTCAGTGGAGGATTTGTATTGAAAAATGGTAGGAAGAAAGCTAGAAGAAAAGACTGGGGGCAAATCAGTCAAATAGATTTAAATGCCAGTCTAAAACCCAGGGCAATTGGAAGCCATTGCACATTTTTTATCAGAGTCCAATACTTGAATAATCCTGTGCTTGTTTTAGGAAATCACACAAGATCATCAGAATTTACAGCTAAAATTAATTTTATTGACAATCTGGTTAAATACTTTTAATTTAGGGATTAGACACTGAGATTGATGTTAAGGATCCCTGCTCTTTGCTCCTTAAAAGTCAAAGTAAGTGAACATTATATTTAGCTAAGAAAAGAAATAGCCAGTAACTGCCTTTTGAATATGAACATTTTAATCACTGTTACATTGTTTTGTTCCTTGAGAATCTGTGATCTTCTAAAGAAAACAGATTCCTATTTTTATGGTAGGAACTTTATGAACATAGACACTTAGTGAAGAAGTAACATAAGTGGTACCAAACACAGAAAATGGATTTAGGAGAAGTAAGTGACATGAATTGGGGGAAGGTCATAGGCCCATTTATCCATGTTCCCCAAGACCCCCAGAATGCCCTTCACCCATAACTACTCACTGACATGGTGGCTTTCAGGTGAATGCCATGGAGATTGCTGGGCAAGGAGCATGGAGGAGACCAATCAGAAAATGCCTCGAGTCACTTGCCTATGTAAAATATCTCCCCTTTCAGGCTCTTTGCATTCTGCACTTTCTCAATATTCAGCTACATCAGATCCTCTTCTTGTTTCAATTCATTCATTTTTTTAAGAGATACGGTCTCACTGTATTGTCCAGGGTTGCCTCAAATTCTCAGGGTTGCCTCAAACTTCCATGGCTAAAGCCATACTTCCGCCTCAAGCTTCCTGTGTAGCTGGGACTACAGGCTCATGACACTGCATCTGGCTCTTTCTCTTAATTCTGACCACTGACTTCTAGAATTTCCTGCTACATCACACTGTAATGTGAGTTTATATGTATTTATAGAGGCTGCCAAGAAACAGTCCCAAAAGTGTTGTGTTCCAAATCTGAGAACATAACTTTGGTTTACTTCATGTATTGTTTGATTTTTAGGCTAGGGAAGCAAATGCATCCTTAAAACCAACTTATACCTGTCCTGCCTCTGGGAAGTCTTCTCCAACATAGACTTCTTCAAACACAGAAATTATATTTCTAAAAAAAAGGCGTGGAAAAGCCATGTCTAATAAATTTCAGTTTTTACAACATAGGAGTTAAGAAAAAGTAAACAATAAAAATGTCATTGAATATATGCATTCACATGTGAGACAAACATAGATGATGCAAATAAAAGTTGTGAAGGCTACCCGCTTTCAAAACAAAACATTGATGAATTTTAATGTTTTTGCTATATTCCTTCTGCTGAACTAGCTTCTCCAGATCTTTAAGAAATATGGCAATAGTATTGAGATCTAAGGAGAACATAGATCTATAATAACATAGGTCTAAGATCTAGAACATAGATATAAGATCTATGTTCTCCTCCATATTTTAGGTTTTGCTTCTTCGAAAGGACTTAAAGCAATGCTTACTGGTTTTTAAATTGTTGTCTTTTGTATGAGCATTTTCTCTTGTTTCACACACATCTTCGCCAAAAATAAATAAATAAATAAATAAAGGCTTTGTTGCTTTTTGTTTGACTTCCTTTCCAACTAACTTGGTGCATTAGGGTAAGGTTTAGCTGTATTTTCTCCATAAACTGAAAGGGTAGACATATTTTCTCTGTGGACAACCCAACAGAGCCACCATCATTTGCTAAAGAACAGTTGCTATATGTTTTTGTGTTCACATGTACTCAGTTAAATGTGGCTTATATTAAAAATAGCAGGGATGCTTTGTTAGAAAACTAAGATTAGAAAAAGATTACTACAGCCAACTCCACATCATCTCTCTTGCCATTTAGTTTCTAGCCTTCTTTGAGTCAAACTATCAGCATTGAACATCTGTTTGCTTCCCATTATTCAGCATTTCTCTTTGGTGCTTCACGTCGTTTCTTTTCCTTTTTTTTTTTTTTTTAATTTCTATCACAGCACCACTCTCTCCCCACAACTAGAATTGCTCAAATAATTAAATGAGAACTACCCTGGTTTAGATAGTGCCCTTTCATATGTTTTCTCATACGGGTTTTATAAAAACTCATTTTACTAGACCTTAAAATTATGTGATTCATATAAGCAGTATGCAGCAATATGTTAATCTTTGATCCACCAATCCCACTCTTGGGAATTTATTCCAAGGACCAAAATGTATACACCAACTCTATATGTTAAAATAAGTATTAATAATACCATGTTTTGAAATTACCACAATACCCAGTAATAGGAAATTGGTGAAATAAGTTATGATACATTTGTATGATGTAATAATGAATCCAATGTCTACAGTCATGTTAAGCATCAAAGGAAGCATCTAAAACTATCTACATTATGACAGAAACTTGGATGTATTATTGATATGTACACCAAAGAGCCAAAAGTGTATTTCACAAAATGGTAGGCTTATCAGGACTTTTTATCTCTATCCTTTTCTCTCTTTTCTCTTTAACTATAAATAGCATATATCTTATGTGAGATACATGTGTGTATATATCCATATGTATAAAATTTGCACCAAAGTACATATCATAATTTTACTTTTAAGAAAAATGAAACTTATGTTACCACTTACATATGACCCAGAAATTTCACTCCTACATATGTGCCCAAAAGAATAAAAATCTGTGATCACACAAATATTTGGACATACATTTATATAGCAATATTACTAACAGTAGTCAAAAGGTGGAAACAATCCACATGTCAACTTGATGAATTTTAAAATGTGGTAGCCATACAATGGTTATCAGCCATAAAAAAGTAGTGATACACACCACAAAATTATTTAACCTTGAAACATAATGTCAAGTGAAAGGAGTCACTCAAGTAGCCCTTACATTGTGATATGGTTTGGCTACGTCCCCACCCAAATCTCATTTTAAATTGTAGTTCTTATAATCCCTATGTGTGTGGGGAGGGATCTGGTGGGAGGTAATTTAATCATGGGGGTGGTTACCCTCATGCTGTTCTAGTGACAGTGAATGAATTTTCATGAAATCTGAAGGTTTTATAAGGAGTTTTTTCACCTTTTGCTTGACAAGTCTTTTTCCTGCTATCATGTGAAGAAGCACGTGTTTGCTTCCCCTTCAACCATGATTCTAAGTTTCCTGAGGCCTCTCCAGCCATGTAGAACTGTGAGTCAATTAAAACTTTCCTTTACAAATTACCCAGTCTTGGGCAGTTCTTTATAGAGATGTGAGAATAAACTAATACACATAACTATACAATATTTTTACTGAAATGTTTAGCATAGGCAATTCTACAGAGACAGAGAATATATCAGGGATTGCTTAGGGATGGGGGCATTGGGCAATGGGAGTGTACAAATAAAGGGCATGGAAATTTTTTTGAGATGATGAAAACTACAGTTGACCGTAGTGATACTTGTACACATATATTAATATACTAGAAGCTATTACTGTATGCTTTAAATGAATTAATTGCATGATAAATGAATTATAACTCAATAAAGATTCTTTTTTTAAAAAAAAAAAAAAAGGAAAAAATAACACATTTCTAGCCACTTTCTTTTCCTTGGAAACAACTTTAATTTACTTCTGTAACAGGCTGTTTTAGAAAAAAAAAAAAAAAGCCTCACAGGACTAGATTCTTTAGTTACACAAATATAAAACAAGTATACACCTCTTGACTTTGAAAAACTATGGAATCTCAACAATTTTCAGTGCAGAAGCTGCAGGGTGAAATATTATATATCCTGTATGTGAATGTAAATTGAGCATATTTACTTTTAGGATTGCTTGCCTTTGGAAAGTTAGATCCTCTTCCCCCCATCCCCACATAAACATATTTGGTCCAAACGAAACATAGCATGAACTATATTTAGTCATATGTTGGTATTACATATGAAGTTAGACTAAATAGTTTTATCTTTTAGAAATGTACAGCAATTGTCATGAATGTGCTTCTTGGGTCAGGAAAGCCTAACCATATCATTGTAGGTGGGGTATGGGGTTTTTATGAAAGAATGGCTACTATCACTGTCAAACATACAAGATCATTAAACAAGCAAGACTTCCTTGAACAACAGGGGAGGGGACCTGCTATTCTTTCTGGCATCCAGGAAGGTTGTCTCCTGGTATACGTGGTACTAGATAGCAGAAGTTACTTGCTGATGGAGCTGAGTTGTCCCTGGCTGAGCAGCAACCTACCAGGAGGAAGGCATGAACTCTCTGGTTTGTTTAGTATCTACACACTAAGAGAAACTATTTCTAATAGCAGTGCAATATACTTTCTCTACTGTGCTCTATGTATCTGCATTTACTCAAGTTCTGTGACACAGCATAGCCTCACCTAAAATATAATTTGGGAAAATTAAATGAGGGGTTTATAATCATCCTGTAAGTAAACTGATGGAAGAAGAGTATGACCCAGAGAAACCACTGGATTTAGTGAAGTACTCTAAGAATTCCACAGATTTAAAACAAAAGCAGAATACAATCCAACAAAACAATTCCCAAATACAGCCAATGGGTCAATTTGTGGTACATGTTAGCGATTTCCAGAATTTTCTTTGATAAAAGAATGGACTGCCTCCTGTGATCTAAAGGATGGGATCTGAAATCATTATAATGTAGATATTTTAAATAAGGTCTCAAATGTCAAATACATAAGATAGGAAAACCTCAAAGGACAAATTTATTTATTTCACTAAGAAAAATAATTACATGGAAATAATATATCATCATCATTTCTCAGTTGTAAAATGAGAGAGTTTTCTGTTTTCTTCTTCCTACATTTTTTTCTTTTTTTTTTTTTTTGTTATTGTTGTTGTTGTTGTTTGAGACAGTCTCACTCTGTCGCCCAGGCTGGAGTGCAGTGGCATGATCTCAGCTCACTGCAACCTCCACCTCCCAGGCTCAAGCAATTCTTGTGCCTCAGTCTCCTGAGTAGCTCAGACTATAGGCGCAGGCTGCCACATCCAGCTAATTGTTATTATTATTATTTTGTATTTTAGTAGAGATGGGGATTCACCATGTTGCCCACTTGAAATCATGGGCTAAAGTAATCTACCCATCTCGGCTTCCCAAAGTGCTGGGATTACAGGCATAAACCACCATGCCCAGCCTCTTATTCAGACTTTCCTATGCTAAGTTTTTCAGCACGTGCTGCTGTAAAAGGCTGCATTGCTTTTATAGTCTAAACATAGAATATATGTTATATTTTAAAATCATATATTATGTTGTATATAACATATTAGAGATAGATATAATTGTAGCTACGTTATTCTTCCCAAGGTTAGGGAAAAAATAAAACTGCTCATTTGAACTTTGATAAGGTTTAACCTTTAGAAGGTTCATGTTTATATTGAAATTAATTCTGTCCTAGATCTAAATCTATGGTTTTTTTTGAACATATGACTAAGTCCAACTGAATTTTAAAATAATTAAAATATCCTTCCTAACACTGCTCTCTTAACCTGATACTTCATTTCATTCAATTCCTCCTCAGATGATATGGGTTAGAGTTCCTTTATTCAAGAGCGATATCAAAATTATTTAGCATAGTATATTATGGACTGGATCAATCAGAACCAGATGCTGACTACTCAAGAAACTTACAGATCAATCAGAACACATGCCACTCAATCAAAATAAACAGAGGTAAGTGCTAGAGCAGGGGCCTAGAAGCCCCCCTGTTACACGAGACATTACCTCATTAGTTGCTAAATCATGGGAGACATTCAGAGATCTTAGAAGGGGCAGGAGACTTGGAGTAGCCAAGTCTGATAACCAATATGCATGAAAGGGTTTTGCTGTTTGACTTTCCATCACTGTAACAATACAGTTGTTTATGTCTGCTCCCTCTCCAAAATTGCTGAAGTGTCAGCTAAGCAATAAGAGAAATATAATACCACATTAAGTGACAGAGCAAGAGAAGTTAATCAACTTTTGGAAGAGGAAAAATTGCTAAGTGATAGCTGACTTTACAGAAAAGAGAAAGGTGTTGCCTAAGTGGAAGCTAGGCAAGGATTCCAATGAGAAATAAGGTAACTCATCTTTTAGAATCCTGGAAAATTTCAGACATCAGAGATGCCAGGTATTTCTGAAGTTATAGGGGGTTAGGAATCATGACACTGAAAATGAAACATTGCCTAGAAGTCTGTAAAAGGACAACTGAACTCTGTGTCTCTTTCTCTGACTTCATGCAACCAAGTAATTTCCTCTTTTTGATGTCTCAGGAGATAATTAATTTCTTCTCTGTATGAACTGGGTCAAAAAGTGTCAGAATCCAGGTTGTGGAGCACAGTAAAAGCTGAAATGAGGTGTCATGCTAGAAACAGGGTTTACTAAGAGTACCAGATCCAGCCTCCCTCCCTCACAGAATACCGAAATATTTACAGAGAGGTTTTCCATCCAGGCCTTTGGAGGGTTTGTCTATGAAGAAAAGATTGATGGGAATGTGCAATGATACAGCTACTTCATGAAATATTTTGGCATTTTCTTAAATAGTCAAACATACACTTACCATTTGATTCAGCCATTCTACACCAAAGTTCTGAAAGAAAATATTCTTTCTGAAACTGCACTCCTTTAACCTTATAACGTTGTATATGGATGTTCATAGCAGTTTTATTTGTAATAGCCAAAACCTAGGACACATCCGAAAGTGTTTCACACTCTCATTTCACTCTCAGAGGCAGCCAAGAGGCCTGCAAAGGAATCATATGTCTCCAATGGCCTCTGAAAAGGACTCAAATGTCTCCTGGGGTCCAAAAGTAACAAAAAAAACTAGTTTTTTATTGCAGACCACACAATTTTTCAAAATACACAGCTAAAGCACTGAAAGCAGGAACAGTTATAGATGTGTATTTTAAAAAAACTTGTATAGCACTTAAAGCAGGGACAGTTTTAGCTGTGTATTTTGAAAAAGTTGTCTCTCAGTGCCATAGCTAATGAAGTCAAAATGAGTGATATGTGTCCACTTGAGTTGAGCATTTTTTTAGTAATAAAGGATTCAGTTCTATTTGAATTCTTTAGAACGGATTCTCGTTCTTGTCAATTTTCTCTGTTAATTTCTAGCAGACGTAACAGAGCTAATCCAAAACCATAGGTGTATTAAAGTCCAGATTGACAAGTATACTCAACAAACCAAGCACTGAACTGAAAAAGGGATCGTCTCCCAGTGGGCGTTAAGGCCCGCAGAAATCCCTGTGCAGAAATCGAGATACAGAGACAGAAAGTCACCTGCCTAAGACTGGTCACTTGAAAGTGAGTAGCTGACTGACAAGCAGAGGGCTGGAAATCAAATCCAAATTTTTGGACCTCTCATTTCAGAGGGTGCACTGTCTCCCCAGGCCCAATTTTACTGTTAAATGGCTTCACAAGAGCTTTACTGGAATGAAGTCAACACTAAAAGACATTAGATTCCATCGGCAGAGTCTTTTGCCCCTTGTCTCTAATGAGAATTTGCTGGGTTCAAATTTTAACATTGGGTCTAACCTGAGATATCTTGCCTTTCCACCTGAAACTCTTGAAAAGGCTTGATTAACTTAGGAGTTCCTGCTGCAAAGGAAGAGTCAAGAACCCTCTGCAGCAAAGGTGAGCTGGCCTCAGTGGTAAATGGGAAATGAGCTGGTTTCAATGACCACCCTCTCACCAATCATCAAGATAAATTTCTTTAAACATACATGTATTGTGTTTTTGGGAGGGCTGGGGGTTATCCAAGGTACTGAGTAACATGCTACCACAGAAAGAAGGATTTACTGCTCAGGCCTGGAGACAGAAACACATACATACAAGCACACAAACACACACACTCACTCACACACACACACACACACACACAGGCTTCACACACAACGGGTAGTGTCCAGTCAAATACTTAGTAGTATGAGGTGGGCTTTGAACCCATCCATGCTCCAAAGGAAGAGACACCTTTCCCTAATTCACACATCAATTCTCCCTCCTTCTCCCTGAATGCTGTCTCCTCCTCAAGCCCACACATTATTATGGACAAGAAAATTAGTCATGGCTATCAGGTTAAAGCATTGTCAATGATGCTCTCATTAAAAACAACAGCACACAGGATGATCCAAGATGGCCGTTTAGGAACAGCTCAGGATTGCAGCTCCCAGTGAAAGCGAAGAGGGTGAGTGGACACCGCGTTTTTATTGCCCACAGACTAGGAAGTTCCCGGGCAGAGGTGCTCCACGGTCGCCAGCGCGGCTGTTTCGGCCAGCGCGGCTGTGCCGGCCAGCGCCGCTGCTTTGCCCCGCGCGGCTGCTTTGTCGGTGCCCCGGAGCCGCGGTTCTCCGTACAAAATACACCGGTCAGTGGACACTTTTGGCTGGCGATTGGAGCCATGGGAAGTCGCCCGTACGCTGGTTCAAAAAGGGGAATGAGCAGAGAACCAGGACAGTAGATTCCAGGGCAAAAAAAAAAAAAAAAAAAAAAAAAAGGGCCACAAACCTCAGTGCCACTGTTTAAGCTAGGGAAGTGAGTGGCCGCAGGGGAAAACAAACAGACCCCGGCGCCTCTTCAACAGGCTACTGGAACACCAACTTAAAAAAGGCTCTGAGGCAGGGAGCCAGGTGATCAGGCTCGGCTGGCCCCACCCCCACAAAAGAACAGCAACCAGAAACTCTGGATTGAGAGTTTCACAGCAAGCGCAGCTGAACCCGGGACAGTCCAGCTCTGTGGGGGAGGGGCGTCCGCCATTACCGAGGCAGCCCGCCGTTGCCAAGGCAACCCGCCATTGCTGAGGCAGCCAGCCATTGCCAAGGCAACCCGCCACAGCAGAGACTCCGCCCCAACAGAGGCGGGCCACCATCGCCAAAGCAGTTCTAACTACACCCATATAAACAGGACGGCAGGGAAGGTCACTCGGCAGCGGGGCGGAGCCCACAGCAGCTCAGCAAAGCTGCTATAGGCTGACAGTGACTAGGCTGCCTCCTTGCTGGGCTGGGCAGGTCTGAAGGAAAGAAAAAAAAAAAAGAAGGTGGCAGCATAACGGAAACTCATAAATTAAGACCTAAATCCCTGGGACAGAGCACCTGGGAACAAAAAGCAGTTTATGAGTTCTGCTGCAGCTGACCTAAAAGTACCTGTCCAGCAGCTCTGAATGAACAACAACAGAGCTCGCAGCTCACCATTTGAGCTCCTATAAAGAAGAGGCCGTCTCCTCAAGCAGCTCCCTGACCCCAATATACCCAAAAAGACGCCTTATAAAAGAGAGATCAGATTGACATTAGGCGGGTATCCGTCCGGGACAAACATAGCAGAAGTAGAAAACTGGTAACAACTCTTGCTGTTCAGCAGCTGCTGCAGGTGAACCCCAGGCAAGCAGGGCCTGGAGTGAACCTCAGCAGACCTACAGCAGAGGGGCCAGACTGTCAGAAGGAAAACCAAGAAACAGACATAACCTCATCATCAACAAACAGAACGTCAATCTGAAAGATTTGAGACCCAATCTGAAAGCCAGCAACTACAAAGTCGACAGGTGGATAAATCCTTAAAGATGGGAAGAAACCATTGCAAAAAGGATGAAAACACCCGAAACCAGAACACCTCTCCTCCTAAAAGGGATCACAACTCCTCACCAGCAAGGGAACAAGGTTGGATGGAGAACGAGTGTGATGAAATGACAGAACCGGACTTCAGAAGGTGGGTAGTAAGAAACTTCTGTGAACTTAAAGAACATGTTCTAACCAAACGCAAAGAAACTAAGAACCTTGAAAAAAGATTTGATGAAATGCTAACGAGAATGGACAAAATAGAAAGGAATATAAGTGAATTGATGGAGCTGAAAAACGCAACACGAGAACTTCGTGAAGCATGCACAAGTATCAACAGCCGAATGGACCAAGCAGAAGAAAGGATATCAGAGGTCAAAGATCAACTCAATGAAATAAAACGGGAAGGCAAGACTGGAGAAAAAAGGGTAAAAAGGAATGAACAAAGTCTCCAAGAAATGTGGGACTATGTGAAAAGACCTAACCTACGTTTGATAGGCATACCTGAATACGACGAAGAGAATGAATCCAAGCTGGAAAATACTCTTCAGGATATTATCCAGGAAAACTTCCCCAACCTAGCAAGGCAGGCAAACATTCAAGTCCAGGAAATGTGGAGAACACCACAAAGATATTCATCAAGAAGAGCAACCCCAAGGCACATAATCGTCAGATTCACCAGGGTCGAAATGAAGGAGAAAATACTAAGGGCAGCCAGAGAGAAAGGTCGGGTTACCCATAAAGGGAAGGCCATCAGACTCACAGCAGATCTCTCAGCAGAAACACTACAAGCCAGAATAGAGTGGGGGCCAATATTCAACATCCTTAAAGAAAAGAACTTTCAACCCAGAATCTCCTATCCAGCCAAACTAAGCTTCATAAGTGAAGGAAAAATAAAATCCTTTGGGAACATGCAAGTACTCAGAGATTTAGTCACCACGAGGCCAGCTCTACAAGAGCTCCTGAAAGAGGCTCTACACATATAAAGGAACAACAAGTACCAGCTCAACTAACGGGCAAAACACCCAGCTAGCACCAAAATGGGAGTATCAAATTCGCACATAACAATATCAACCCTAAATGTAAATGGACTAAATGCCCCAATCAAAAGACACAGACTGGCAAATTGGATAAAAAGCCAAAACCCATCGGTGTGCTGTATCCAGGAAACCCATCTCACATGCAAGGATACACAAAGGCTCAAAATAAAGGGATGGAGGAAGATTTACCAAGCAAATGGAGAGCAAAAAAAAGCAGGAGTTGCAATTCTCATCTCTGATAAATCAGACTTTAAAGCAACAAAGATCATAAGAGACAAAGAGGGACGTTACATAATGGTAAAAGGATCAATGCAACAAGAAGAGCTAACGATCCTAAATATATACACATCCAATACAGGAGCACCCAGTTACATAAGGCAAGTTCTTAATGACTTACAAAGAGACTTAGACTCCCACACAATAATAGTGGGAGATTTTAACACCCCATTGTCAACATTAGACAGATCAACCAGACAGAAAATTAACAAGGATATCCAGGACTTGAACTCAGACCTGGACCAAGCAAACCTAATAGACATTTACAGAACTCTCCACCCCAAATCCACAGAATATACATTCTTCTCAGCACCACATCACACCTACTTTAAAATTGACCACATAATTGGGAGTAAATCACTCCTCAGCAAACGCAAAAGAACGGAAATCGTAACAAACAGTCTCTCGGACCACAGTGCAATCAAGTTAGAACTCAGAATTCAAAAACTAACCCAGACCCGCACAGCTTCATGGAAACTGAACAACTTGCTCTTGAATGTTGACTGGATAAAAAATGAAATGAAGGCAAAAATAAAGATGTTCTTCGAAACCAATGAGAATGAAGACACAACATACCAGAATCTCTCGGACACATTTAAAGCAGTCTCTAGAGGAAAATATATAGCAATAAGTGCCCACATGAGAAGCAAGGAGAGATCAAAAATTGATACCCTATCATCAAAACTGAAAGAGCTAGAGGAGCAAGATCAAAAAAACTCAAAGTCTAGCAGAAGACAAGAAATACCTAAGATCAGAGCAGAACTGAAGGACATAGAGACACAAAAAACCCTTCAAAAAATCAATAAATCCAGGAGCTGGTTTTTTGAAAAGATCAACAAAATAGACAGACCACTAGCCAGATTAAGAAAAAAGAAAAGAGAGAATAACCAAATTGATGCAATAAAAAACGATAAAGGGGATATCACCACAGATTCCACAGAAATTCAAACCATCATCAGAGATTATTACAAACAACTCTATGCACACAAACTAATAAACCTGGAAAAAATGGATAAATTCCTGGACACTTGCCTCCTGCCAAGCCTAAACCAGGAAGAAGCCGAAACCCTGAACAGACCCATAACAAGGTCTGAAGTGGAGGCAGCAATTAAGAGCTTACCACCCAAAAAAAGCCCAGGTCCAGATGGGTTCACAGCTGAATTCTACCAGACATACAAAGAGGAGCTGGTACCATTTCTTCTGAAACTATTCCAAACAATACAAAAAGAGGGAATTCTTCCCAAATCATTTTATGAGACCAACATCATCCTGATTCCAAAACCCGGCAGAGACTCGGCAAGAAAAGAAAACTTCAGGCCAATATCCATGATGAATATAGATGCAAAAATCTTCAATAAAATACTGACAAGCCGATTGCAACAGCACATCAAAAAGCTTATCCACCATGATCAAGTAGGCTTCATCCCGGGGATGCAAGGCTGGTTCAACATACGCAAGTCTATAAACGTAATTCACCACATAAACAGAACCAAAGACAAAAACCACATGATTATCTCAATTGATGCAGAGAAGGCCTTTGACAAAATTCAACAGCCCTTTATGCTAAAGACCCTCAATAAGCTAGGTATCGATGGAACGTATCTCAAAATAATAAAAGCTATTTATGACAAACCAACAGCCAATATCATACTGAATGGGCAAAAACTGGAAGCATTCCCCTTGAAATGTGGCACCAGACAAGGATGCCCTCTCTCACCACTGCTATTCAATATAGTATTAGAAGTTCTAGCCAGAGCAATCAGGCAAGAAAAAGAAATAAAGGGCATTCAAATAGGAAAGGAGGAAGTCAAATTGTGTCTATTTGCAGACGACATGATTGTATATCTAGAAGACCCCATCGTCTCAGCCCCAAATCTCCTGAAACTGATAAGCAAGTTCAGCAAAGTCTCAGGATACAAAATCAATGTGCAAAAATTACATGCATTCCTATACACCAATAACAGACTTAAAGAGAGCCAAATCAAGAACAAACTTCCATTCACAATTGCCACAAAGAGAATAAAATCCCTAGGAATACAACTAACAAGGAATGTAAAGGACCTCTTCAAGGAGAACAACAAGCTACTGCTCAACGAAATAAGAGAGGACACAAACAGACGGAGAAACATTCCCTGTTCATGGTTAGGAAGAATCAATATCATGAAAATGGCCATACTGCCCAAAGTAATTTACAGATTCAATGCTATCCCCATCAAGCTACCAATGACCTTCTTCGCAGAACTGGAAAAAACCACCTTAAACTTCACATGGAACCAAAAGAGAGCCTGCATAGCCAAGTCAATTCTAAGCAAAAAGAACAAAGGGGGGGCATCACACTACCAGACTTCAAACTATACTACAAGTCTACAGTAATCAAAACTGCATGGTACTGGTACCAAAACAGAGATATAGACCAATGGAACAGAACCGAGGTCTCGGATGCAACACAACATATCTGCAACCATCGGATCTTTGACAAACCAGACAAAAACAAGCAATGGGGAAAGGATTCCCTGTTCAATAAATGGTGTTGGGAAAGCTGGCTAGCCACGTGCAGAAAGCAGAAACCGGACCCCTTCCTGACACCTTACACTAAAATTAACTCCAGATGGATTAAAGACTTAAACATAAGACCTAACACCATAAAAACCCTAGAAGAAAATCTAGGCAAAACCATTCAGGATGTAGGTGTAGGCAAGGACTTCATGACCAAAACACCAAAAGCATTGACAACAAAAGCCAAAATAGACAAATGGGACCTAATCAAACTCCACAGCTTCTGCACAGCAAAAGAAACAATCATTGGAGTGAATCGGCAACCAACAGATTGGGAAAAAATTTTTGCAGTTTACCCATCTGACAAAGGGCTGTTATCCAGAATTTACAAAGAACTAAAACAGATTTACAAGAAAAAAACTAACAAGCCCATTCAAAAGTGGGCAAAGGATATGAACAGACACTTACAAAAGAAGACATACATGAGGCCAACAAACATATGAAAAAATGCTCATCATCACTGGTCATGAGAGAAATGCAAATCAAAACTACATTGAGATACCATCTCATGCCAGTTAGAATGGCGATGATTAAAAATCTGGAGACAGCAGATGCTGGAGAGGATGTGGAGAAATAGGAACACTTTTACACTGTTGGTGGGAGTGTAAATTAGTTCAACCATTGTGGAAGACAGTGTGGCGATTCCTTAAGGACCTAGAAATAGAAATTCCATTTGACCCAGCAATCCCATTACTGGGTATAAATCCAAAGGATTACAAATCGTTCTACTATAAGGACATGTGCACACGAATGTTCCTTGCAGCACTGTTTACAATAGCAAAGACCTGGAACCAACCCAAATGCCCATTGACGATAGACTGGATAGGGAAAATGTGGCACATATACACCATGGAATATTATGCAGCCATCAAAAACAATGAGTTTGGGTCCTTTGTAGGGACATGGATGAACCTGGAAACCATCATTCTCAGCAAACTGACAGAAGAGCAGAAGATCAAACACCACATGTTCTCACTCATAGGCAGGTGTTGAACAATGAGAACACATGGACACAGGGAGGGGAGCACTACACACTGGGGTCAGTTGGGGGGAAATAGGGGGGACGGTGGGGGGTGGGGAGCTGGGGAGAGATAGCAAGGAGAGCAATGCCAGATGTAGGTGATGGGGAGGAAGGCAGCAAATCACACTGCCACGTGTGTTCCTATGCAACAATTTTGCATGTTCTTCACATGTACCCCAAAACCTAAAATGCAATAAAATAAATAAATGGAAAAAAAAAAACAGCACAGTCAAACAGAGAGCATGCCAGCATATGTAATGTGGTTAATTCTTTCAGACATGGCTCATGACGACTGGGACAACACAACAGGGAGGAAGCTCTGCCTTGCCACAAGCCTAGCTTTCTGCCTGACCAAAGCCAAAAGTGCTTCACACACTCATTTCACCCTCAGGCAGAAACAAATGGACTGCAAAGGACACAAGTGTCTCTATGTTGTCTGAAAAGGACTCCCATTTTCCCTGGGGACCAAAAGTAACAAGAAAAGTAGCTATTTGTAGAGCACACACATTTTTCAAAATACACTGCTAAAACAGTGCCTGCTTTAAGTGCTTTGGGGACCGTTTTAGCTGTGTCTTCTAGCACTTAAAGCACGGACAGTTTTAGCTGTGTATTTTCAAAAAGTTGTCTCTCAGTGCCATAGCTAATGAAGTCAAAATGAGTGATCTGTGTCCACTTGAGTTGAGCATTCTTTTAGTGATAAAGGATTCAGTTATATTTGAATTCTTTAGAACTGATTCCCATTCTTGCCAATCAACTGTCAATTTTCTGTATTAACTTCTAGCAGAGGTAATACAGTTAATCCAAAACCATAGGGGTATTAAAGTCCAGATTGACAAGTATACTCAACAAACCAGGCACTGAACTGAGAAAGGGATCCTTTCTCAGTAGGCTTAAGGCCCACAGAAATCCCTGTGCAGAAAACGAGACACAGAGAAAGAATACCACCCTCCTAAGGCTTGTCACTTGAAAGAGAGTCTCTGACTGACTGGCAGAGGGCTGGAAATCAAATAAAAAATCTTCGGACCTCTAATTTCAGAGGGTGCCCTGCCTCTGCCAGGCCCAATGTTACAGTTAAATGGCTTCACAACAGCTTTACTGGATTGAAGTCAACATAAAAAGACATTACATTCCATCGGCAGAGTCTTTGATCAATTGTTTCTGAGGAGCATTTGCCTGGTTCAAATTTTAATGTTGGCTCAAACCTGGGATATCCTGCCTTTCCACCTGAAACTCTTGAAAAGGCTTGATTAACTTAGGAGCTCCTGCTACAAAGTAAGAGTCAAGAACCCTGTTCAGCAAAGCTGAGCAGGCCTCAGTGGTAAATCGGAATTAAGCTGGTGTCAATCACCACTCTCTCACCAATCATCAAGATAAATGTCTTAAAACATACATGTATTGTGTTTTTAGGAGGGCTGGGGTTATCCAAGGCTCTGAGTAACATACTACCACAGGAAGAAGGATGTGCTGCTCAGGTCTGGACACAGAAACGCAGACAAACCCAACACACACACACAATCAAATACACATGCGTGCACACACACACACACACACACACACAGCTGATAGTGTCCAGCCAAATACTTAGTAATATGAGGTGGGATTTGAATCCATCCATGCTCCAAAGGAAGAGACACCTTTCCCTAATTCACACATCCATTCTCCCTCCTTCTGATCCAATGCTGCCTCCTCCTCAAGCTGACACGTTATTATGTAGAACGAAATTATTCATGGCTAACAAGTTAAAGCACTGTCAATTCTGCTCTGATTAAAAACAACAGCACAGCCAAAAAGAGAACATGCCTGCATATGAGATGTGATTAATCCATTCAGACATTGCTCATTATTACAAGGACCACACCACCAGGGTGAAGCTCTCCTGTGTAGCAAGCCTACCTGTGTGCCTGAACACTTCCCAAAGTGCTTCACTCCCTCATTTCTCCCTCAGAGGCAGACAAGAGGACTCCAAAGGACTCATGTGTCTCCCATGCTGTCTGAAAAGGACGCCCATTTCCCCTGGGGACCAAAAGTAACAAAAAAAAGTAGCTTTTTATTTGGAGAGCACACAACTTTTTGAAAATATTCTGAAAAACTTGTCTAGCACTTAAAGCTTGGACAGTTTTAGTTGTGTATTTTCAAAAAGTTGTCTCTCAGTGCCATAGCTAATGAAGTCATAATGAGGGATCTGTGATAACTTGAGTTGAGCATTCTTTTAGTAATAAAAGATTCAGTTATATTTGAATTCTTCAGAACGGATTCTCATTCTCATTCTTGTCAATCAACTGTCAATTTTCTCTGTTAATTTCTAGAAGAGATAACAGAGTTAATACAAACCCATAGGTGTATGAAAGTGCAGACTGACAAGTATACACAACCAACCAGGCACTGAGCTGGAAAAGGGATAGTTTCCCAGTGGGCCTTAATGCCCACAGAAATCCCTGTGCAGAAATCAAGAAACAGAGACAGAATGTCACCCGCCTAAGGCTCGTTACTTGAAGGTGAGTGGCTGACTGACTGGCACAGGGCTGGAAATCAAATCCAAATTTTTGGACCTCTAATTTCAGAAGGTGCACTGCCTCCCCCAGGCCCAATGTTACAGTTCAATGGCTTCACAAGAGCTTTAATGGATTGAAGTCAACATCAAAAGACATTAGATTCCATCGGCACCGTCTTGGATCCCTTGTCTCCAATGAGAATTTGCTTGGTTCAAATTTTAACATTGGCTCTAACCTGAGATATCTTGCCTTTCCACCTTTAACTCTTGAAAAGGCTTGATTAACTTAGGAGCTCCTGCTACAAAGTAAGAGTCAAGAACCCTCTTGAGCAAAGCTGAGCAGGCCTTAGTGGTAAATGGGAAATGAGCTGGTTTCAATCACCACCCTCTCACCAATCATCAAGATAAATGTCTCAAAACATACATGTATTGTGTTTTTAGCAGGGCTGGGGGTTATCCAAGGTTCTGAGTAACATGCTACCACAGGAAGAAGGATTCGATGCTCAGGTCTGGAGACAGAAATGCACGCACGCACACACACACACACACACACACACACACACTCACACACACAGGCTTCACACACAACAGGTAGTGTCCAGCCAAATACTTAGTAGTATGAGGTGGGCTTTGAAACCATCCATGCTCCGAAGGAAGAGACACCTTTCCCTAACTCACACATCCATTCTCCCTCCTTCTCATCCAACGCTGCCTCCTCCTCAAGCCCACACGTTATTAAGTAGAATGAAATTATTCATGGCTATCAAGTTAAAGCATTGTCAATGCTGCTCTGATTAAAAACAACAGCACAGTCAAATGGAGAACATGCTTGCATATGAAATGTGATTAATTCGTTCAGACATGGCTCATGATGACAAGGACCACAACACAAGAATGAAACTCTGCTCTGTAGCAAGACTACCTGTGTGCCTCGACACCTCCCAAAGTGCTTCACACCTTCATTGCACCCTCAGAGGCAGACAAGAGGACTCCGAAGGACTCATGTGTCTCCCATGCTGTCTGAAAAGGACTCCCATTTCTCCTGGGGACAAAAAGTAACAACAAAAGTAGCTTTTTATTGGGAGAGCACGCAGCTCTTTCAAAATACACAGCTAAAACTGTCCCTGCTTTAAGTGTTAAAACACTTAAAGCAGGGACAGTTTTAGCTGTGTATTCTGAAAAACTTGTCTAGCACTTAAAGCTCCGACAGTTTTAGCTGTGAATTTTCAAAAAGTTGTCTCTTGATGCCATAGCTAATGAAGTCAAAATGGGTGATCTCTGTCCACTTGAGTTGAGCATTCTTTTAGTAATAAAGGATTCAGTTATATTTGAATTCTTTATAACGATTCTCATTCTTGTCCATCAACTGTCAATTTTATTTGTTAATTTCTAGAAGAGGTAACAGAGTTAATCCAAAACCGTGGGTGTATGAAAGTCCAGATTGACAAGTATACTCAACAAACCAGACACTAAGCTGGAAAAGGGATCGTTTCCCAATGGGCCTTAAGGCCCACAGAAATCCCTGTGCAGAAATCGAGAAACAGAGACAGACAGTCACCCACCTAAGTCTTGTCACTTGAAACTGAGTGGCTGACTGACAGGCAGAGGGCTGGAAATCAAATCTAAATCTTCGGACCTCTAATTTCAGAGGGTGCACTGCCTCCCCCAGGCCGAATGTTACAGTCCAATGGATTCACAAGAGCTTTAATGGATTGAACTCAACATGAAAAGGCATTATATTCCATCGGCACAGTCTTTGGTCCCTTGTCTCTAATGAGAATTTGCCTGGTTCAAATTTTAGCATTGGGTCTAACCTGAGATATCTTGCCTTTCCACCTGAAACTCTTGAAAAGGCTTGATTCACTTAGGAGCTCCTGCTATAAAGTAAGAGTCAAGAACCCTCTTCAGCAAATGTGAGCTTGGCTCAGTGATAACTCCAGTCTAGGAGACAGCACAAGACCTCATCTCAAAGAGGAAAGTCCGGACATGGTGACTCACACCTGTAATCCCAGCTCTTTGAGAGGTGGAGGCAAAAGGATCGTTTGAAGTCAGCGGTTAAAGACCATCTTGGCCAATGTGGTAAAACCCGGTCTCTACTAAAAATATGAAAATTTTCCGGGTGTGGTGGCATGCACTTGTAATCCCAGCTACTTCGGAGGCTAAGGCAGGAGGGGGAGGCTGCAGAAAGAAAGAAAACCAAAATGCTTGAGGGTGGCAGGGTGCAGTGGTTCACGCCTGTAATCGCAGCAATTTGGGAGGCTGAGGCAAGCAGAGCACCTGACGTTAGCAGTTCAAGACCAGCCAGACCAACATGAAGAACACCTGTCTCTATGGCAAATACAAAAATCAGCCGGGCATAGTGGTCTGTGCCTGTAATCCCAGCTCCTCAACTGGCTGAGGTAGGAAGATCACTTCAACCCGGGAGGTGAAGTTTGCAGTGAGCCGAGGTGGTACTGCTGCACTCCAGCCTGGGTGACAGAGAAAGACTCCGTCTCAAAAAAATTCTAATAATTTCACACTAGAATAGTTATACTAAAAAAACAAACAAACAAAAAAGAGTTGATAAAGATGTGCAGAAACTTGAACCCTTAAACCCTGCTTGAGACAGTAATACACGGTCCAGCCTATGTGTAAAATCATTCGGTGTTTCTTCAAACAGTTGCAAATAGATTTGCCGTATGACTCAATGATTCCATTCCTTGGCATATACCCCAAACAACTGAAGACAGGCGTTCAAACAAAAACTTGTCTGCTTTTTAAATGTGTCAAGGTGACAAATATGCAGGAAAGTCTGGGGAACAGTGCCAGGAAAAGAAAACTGGATCAGAACATGAAAAAACACATCATACTCCCAGGCGGAACAGAAGGTCAAAGTGAAATGAGTTTGTAGACTGAATCATCATGTAGGAACCATGCTGATTTCCCAATCTACGGGTTGTGTGGTGGTTACCTGGGAGAGTGTACTTAGGGTAAAATATATAGAAGTATTTTCTGGGACATTGTAAATCTGGTACAGCAAAGACTGCTGCAAAATCTAAGAGAAGAAACAGGTTATCCTTTGCACTGCTATTGGAAGATTCCTAGAAGTATGACATTATTGGAAAGTAAACTACTTTTTAAAACAACCATATCAATAGCATGCCAGAAAAGCAAAGACCTCATCAAAATCCATTATAGAGGCTATAGTTCAACCAAAGCTGTGAAATCCTTATACAAGTCTCAATGTCAACAGACTCCACTTAGTAGACATTATTGTATTTACTAGTATTAGAAGCTACTGTGTGGATATAATAGTGTTATGGCATGATGTAGATATTAGTGTTAGGGCATGGTGTGAAGATTATATTGGTGTTAGGGCACGGTGTGATTACTACATTAGAGACCACTGTGAGAATATTGATTAACAGCCACTGTGTCTTGGACACTGACAATATCAGAGCATAGTCGAAACAGTGGATTTGAGGGTTTTTTCTAGCTGAATTTTTTCCTCTGCTGAGTACTCTCTGAAGGCTCTCTCCTCTGCACCCAGGGCTTTGGACAGGAAGTTTGTAACTCACCAAGGAACAACACCAAGTTGACACGACCTTCATGCTGCTCTGAGGAAGATAAAGCTCCTTGCAGCTTCTGGGACCTCAGAGGGAAGTTGGTTAGGGGTGGGTTCGTGCACCCTCTGGTGACACCAGAGCTCAGCACAGACACTCTTGCTCAGTTTCTAGGTGGACGTGCAACCCCACCTGGCTGTCCTGAAATACCTATAAAATTCAATATTGAGTTGACTCAATGTAATAATTTTAGAAATTCAAACCAAAATGAAGCCCACTGTAGCCATTCCTTCCCAAAGACGGTGATGGAAGACTTTGGAAGTCACGTAGAATGAAATGAATATATACACAAAGGAAGAAAAACAAAAACCTACTTAAAATAGTCCAGAGACTGTAATTTTAAATGCAAAACTATACAAAATCTAAAAGAAAATCTATATGACATTGAGTTTGCTCTTGAGTTGTAACACAAAACATCAAATGCCAATTCATGAAAATATTGATAACACAGACTTTATAAAACTAAGTATTCTACGATGCAAAACTGTATTCAGAGAACCAAAAGACAAGAGAGATGTGAGAAGATATTTACAAAATACATACGTGATTTTAAAACTGGGTAAATATCTCAACAGATACCTAACCAAAGCAAATATACTGATAGTAAGCTGGGCATGGTGGCTCATGCCTGTTATCCCAGAAATTTCGAAGGCTTAGATGGGTAAATCATCGGAGCTCAGGAGTTCCAGACCAGCCTGGCCAACATGGCGAAACCCCATCTCTACTAAAAATACAAAATATTAGCCAAGCATGAGGGTGGGCACCTGTAATCCCAGCTACTTGGGAGGCTGAAGCAGGAGAATTGTTTAAACATGGGAGGCATAGGGTGCAATTAGCCAGTATCGTGCCATTGCACTCCAACCTGGGTTACAGAGCAAGACTCCATCTGAAAAAAAAAAAAATGTTAATAACATATCTGATACATGTTGGTATATTAAGACGAGGGTAAGTTAGTTTGGGTCTACAAAGGAAATCTGCATTTTCCTCCCAATTTCAGTGTGAATCTAAAACTAATTTAAAATAAAACCTTTATTTAAAAATTGTAAATTTTTTCAAATATCTGCTTACTTATTTGTACTAATAATAACTAGTAATTGACGCTAACTGTGCCTACTTTTTGAAACAGGGATATTCATGATGCTGCAAAGTAATTTATGCATACATATATAATTTCAGTGAAACGCCTATTTTACAAGATTTATGTTAAAATAACACATCCATGTAAACATATTTATCATATCTTTTTTCTTGTAGTGTGGTTCACTCTCTAGGAAATCTGGTCACCTTAGAAACAAGGAAAAAATTCAGATTTGGAGAAAATTTCAGTTTACAGCAGGATGTTTTCAAAAGTATAACTTTTTAAAAAAATTAAAATAGCAATTGATTGTGAGTGAATCGTTATTATAATGAATGCTTGTCTTTGTTTTGCTTCCCGCATTCCTTTTAGCCACAATACAACAAAAGCAAATATTCGCCATTGGAAAAAATATTCAAAGGAAGACTGTAAAGGGAATTTGTGACCACAATTATTCAATATTTCATGACGGTGCTTTCTAATACTGAAAAGTTTAAAGGGATAGTTAAAGTTATTCCCCCAAAGATGCTTTGAAGAAATCGATGAAACTAGAGAAAAAAAAGTGGCAGGACAATCAATGTGGCTTTAGATGTCACTGTGTCTTGTGATAAAAAGTAATTTACCTTTAGAGAATTGCTAAGAATTACTGGAAGCCCAGACTCTGGAATGTATCTGAATTTAGTTGTCAACATCACTAGCAACGAATGTGACAAAAAGGGATCTGTGTTTTATTTGTGTAATACAATACCAATGCAGTATTTAACGCTCCCAGGAAAACAAGTTCTACCTGAAATACAGGTGACAATATCAGAATCAAAATGAGCTTCTTGACCAGGCACGGTGGCTCACGCCTGTAATCCCAACATTTTGAGAGGCCAAAGCGGGCGGATAACCTGAGGTCAGGAGCTCGAGACCCGCCTGACAAACACGGAGAAACCCCATCTCTACTAAAAATACAAAAATGACCCAGGCTTGGTGGTGCATGCCTGTTATCCCAGCTACTGGGGAGGATGCAGCAAGACAATCACTTAAACCAGGGAGGAGGTGGTTGTGGTGGGCCAAGATCACACCATTCCTCTGCCCTACTGTATATGTAAAAATGCAAATTCACTGAACCAGACTAAATTGTATTCAGTGGAAGGCTGATCAAAAAATTCAAAAGAATGCAACTTTTGTTTTATCTACTTCTGACCTAGAACCACCCCCCACCCCGCCTTCCTACTTCTAGTTGTTCCACCTCATTGAACCAAATGACTTTACATCTTACACATATTGATTGGTGTCTCATGTCTCTCTAAAATATATAAAAGAAAGCTCTACCCCGACCACCTTGGGCCCATGTTGTCAGGACCTCCTGGGGCTGTGTCATGGGCATGTCCTTAACCTTGGCAAAATAAGCTTTCTACTTGACTGAGACCTGACTCAGGTATTTTGGGATCCCAATCCACAATCACCATGGTGTGACATTTGACTACAGCATTCAGTACAGAGATGAGCTATACAGGTATGTAGCCTGAAAGCAAGAAGCTATACCATAACACTTACGTGTGAAGTGGGCTACACCATCCAGCTTTTATAAGGACACTTGATGGTGTTTGCACATAGATGAAATCACTAAGGACACATTTCTCAGAAAGTATCCACATCATTATTTGATGCATGACTGTGTTTTAAATGGTTAAAACCTAGGAGAAAAAAAGCAACTGAACTACTATTATGGTTTAATAACAAAGCTTAATAGAGTTAACATATTTCATCTAATCTAAGATGCTAATGATTAACAAACATCATTTTATACACCATCACAAATAGGTTGCCAATAAAACCGACTTTCTCAATAACAACAAAAATGTGAACTTACTTTTATTAATGTTAGTAAAGTAAAATGAAAGTGAATTTTGGTTCTGATACATTAAAGCAAAAAAGGAAGAAGCCGTTAGCCTGAGGTCTTGCCTAAGCAAACGGAAACTAAACTTGGAGTCATTTAAACTGACTTAAAATCATTAAAAAACCAACCAGTCACTAACAAAAACCCTAGCTTCTAGTTGGCTGTATGATTAGGGACGCTGAGGGAACCATCCCCACAACTGGCAGTCGCCCAGCTGGAGCCAATGAGAAACCTCACTTCGCTGCCACCGCTAAAAGCTCAAAGACTCAAGCCCTGTTTTCCGTTCTTGTGCTTCAGGCAAGATTCATGAATCATTCCTTTGCTCAAACAAACTGTTTAAATTTAGTTGGCCTAAAATTTTTCTAACCCACATGTCCTAACCCCTAACTGGTAACCCCTAACTCTAACCCTATCCCCTAGCCCTAATCCTCACCCTAAACCCTAACCATACGTTAGTTTCCACGTTTGCACTGATATGTCAGTGTTGAGTATTGAAACTGCTGTACTGGCAAGGCGGCGTGAGTAGTGCTGATTTTATAGTAACATTTTTGGACTGAGGCCTTGCATTAGCATTAGGTGTTTCCTACCTGAGCACTGGGGTTATTGTATTCGTATTTCAGAGGTCATATCTGCCTTAGGAGCGCTCCATTTGTCTTCTGAGGCTGTGGCATGCACATTACACTGCAGCTGCCTGGACTTGGGTGGCGAGAACCTAGGTGCGCAGCATTCAGAGGGGCCTTTCATGTCCAGTTCCCACACAGAGCTCTTCTTACTAGTCTCTGACCCTAAGCAGTCAGGAATGCAAACAGGAAGGATTTTACTCACCGTGGACATGACCCAGAGTTGTCCCAAACTGAGGCTGTGCCTGCTATGTCTGTGCTGTAGAGAACGCACCTCCACCGTCACGGTGCCCCACAGGTCTGTACTGAGGAGGATGCAACTCCACAGACAGCTGTGACGCGACGGGTGCCAGCGCCGTGATGCCAACTGAAAAGGCAGGCTCGGGCGCCCCCTGCTGGTGGCCAGGCAGTGCGGGGGGTCCTCTTGCTCATGGTCCTGTGCCCGCACTCCCTGATAGCAGCTAGAGCCACTGCAAGGCCCTCTTGCAGTAAGAATCCCGCCCCAGGGTCTGTGCAGAGGAGAACGCAGCTCCACCCTCACAATGTCCCCCCAGTTCTATACAGAAGAGAATGCAACTCTGCAGACCGCTGTTACTCAATGCACCGCAGTGGTGTGACATGATGCACACTGGTGGCGCAGCCTCAGGAATCTGAAAGGCGGGCCTGGGCGCCCCCTGCTGGGGGCCTGCACTGCAGGGCCCTCTTGCTCACGATGCTGTCACTGCGCCCCCTTCTGGCGGCTAGGGCCACTGCAGGGCCCTCTTACAGTGTGGTGACTGGCATCACCTGCCGGCAGCTGGAGCACTGCAGGACTCTCTTGCTCACAGTGTAGTGGCAATATGCCCTCTGCTGGCAAACAGGGCAGTGCTACATCCTCTTGCCCATGGTGTGGTGCCTGTGCTGCTGGGCACTCTTACTCTCGGTGTAGTGGGGGCATGCCCCCTGCTGGCCGCTGGGGGCACTGTAAGACCCTCTTGCTCATAGTGTCCTGGCAGCACTCCCATGATGGGAACTAGAGCACTGCCGGGTCCTCTTGCTCATCGTGTGGTATTCATGTGCCCCCTGTTGGCTGGTTAGCGCACCATAGGGCCCTGTGGCTCACAGCGTAGTGGCCCCGCTGGCAGCTGGGACACTGCGGGGCCATCTTGTCCATAGTGTACTGGTGGCACGCCCCCTGCTGGCTGCTTGGGACACTGTAGGGCCTTCTTGTGCACAGTGTAGTGGTGGCATGCCCCCTGCTGGCAGCAGGGGACACTGTACGACCCTCTTGTTCAGTGTTGTGGCAGCACATCCCTTGTAGGCAGCTGGGACACCTCAGGGCCCTCTTGCTCCCAGGGTGATGGCTGGCGCCCCCTGCTGGCCTCCTTCTGCAGCACTTAAAGTCAGAAAGCCAGGTTATTCAACACCCACAGTTCTGGAAATTCAAACTGAAACAGAGCTATTACTGGAAAGAGCTGATGTCCCAGTTCTTGTCTAACTTGGAAGAAAGATTTTAACCAAGAGGCAGTACAAAGATGGCAGATAACCTTATTGAAAATAAATACAGTGTAAAGAGCTTCTTATAGAAAATATAAGTAGGCCCCAAGGGAGGAGCGTGCTGACTGTGCAGGAAAACAGCCCAAAAGTCCTGTGCAGGGAATTTTATTATGGACTTCTTCACATTCCTGCCTCTGTCTCAACTGTCCACCTGTTTTGTCTGGTTTTTCTGCTCCTACCTTAGGTCCCCGACTTGCCTCTCTTTGGCTTGTGGAGCCTCCTCACTGTTGGTTAAGGCACACGTGTGGTGATCAATCCAAATCCACTGTTGTGGCTAGCTCCTTCCCGCCTCCCAGGAAGGCCCTACAGCAGTCATGTCTGTACCTCCCGTGCCTCCCTATCTCTTTCGGATGCCCTTCTCTGCCCTAATATGAGAAGAGAAATCTTCCCCAGGTTTCTCTTAAAAATGTCCCCTCAGTCCTTCTTATCAGCATGTAGCTAGCAATTTTCTGACATTTTAACTGTAGAGTGAATGATGATTGGGGCATCCTAAGAGGAGTTCTAGGGTGTTTCTTTCTGCATAGGTACCTCTTCTTCCTCCTACCCACAACTGACAAGTGCCCATCCACTCCAGCATTAGAAATGCTGCTAATATATAAATTTTTGATGGTCCGTCCAGGTGAGCCTTCCCATCATGTTCATGTTTAGCTATCTACTGACTCTAACAGAGCCCACTATCCTGTGTCTTTCCCAAAATAAGTGAAGGAACAATTCATTGGAAACCATAGGAAATAAAATGAATGTAGATGAAAACTTTGCAACTTATGCAAATAATCACTCAAAATCATCCTTACACTAAAATGCAAAACTATTCAATTTCTGGAAGAAAACATAGAATAAAAGCTATCTGCTCTTGGGTTCAGTAATGAATTTTAACAAACAACACAAACTGTCAATACACACCAAAGAAAGAATTAGGTGGATTTTTTTAATATTAAAAGTGTATACTCTGGAAAAGATCTTGTTAAGGGAATAAAAACACGAGCCACATATTGAAAGAAACTATTTGCAAAATACAGATCTGAGAAAGAATTTGTATTCAATATACAAAAATATCTTAAAACCAAGTAAAGCAGCCCAATTAAAGATGCACACAAATCTGAACAGACACCTAACCAAAGGATTTAAGAGAAACCAGCCCCTTCAAAAGACTCCACCACTGATACCAACCATCTGCCTGAAGCTGCCTTTCCTTTCTTGCCTGATAAGAGACCACCTATGACAGAGAGGTTCGGTACAGTATACAGTGGATGCACAGGGCAAGTTTTCATGTCCTCTGCTTCACCTTTTGATGTCAGAAGGCTGAAAACTTCACCCTTTACCCTGTCGTCATGGTAACACTGCCATTTTTTGTACATGGGACCCATGAGGAAGTAAGAAACTCAACTGCGATTGCACTCATTTCTCCTTTCATAAATATTCATGACTCCTCCTAGAGCTTATTAAGTATTTGTATTTGGCCATGCCACTCAGCATAAATTTCTGTTTCCTTTATCTCTCCCTTAAAGTGCCTGCTTCTGGCTTCTAGCTGGAGTCTATGCTTCCCAGCCTATTAAAAGGACTACCCTGCAGGCTGCAACCCTTTACAGGAAGTAAATCTCTCACTGGGTACAGGTGCTCAAGCCTATAATCACAGTATTTTGGGAGGCCAAAGTGGGTGGATCACCTGAGTTCAGGAGTTTGAGACCAGCCTGGCCAACATGGTGAAACCCTGTCTCTACTGAAAATACAAAAAATTAGCCAGGCTTGGTGATGGACATCTGTAATCCCAACTAATTGAGAAGCTGAGGAAGGAGAGCTGCTTGAAGCCGGGAGGTGGAGGTTGCAGTGAGCCAAGATCACACCATTGTACTCAAGCCTGGGCAACAAGAGTGAAACACCTTCTCAAAAAAATAAAAATAAATAAAAATGTAAAAAACGAAATCACTCCTTTCCAAATTTATGAACCTCATCATTCTTCAGTTGACAGTCTTACAAAGTTCAAAAGACCTTCCATACTTTCCCACAGAAGTCCTAGAAATTGTCATTTTGTTAATTAGTTTTGATGCGTGAGAACTTGTAAGCAAATGAGTAGAAATATTGAAACTGTGGTTTACCAGTTACATGTCTCTTAATCCAATCAAGCAGATCTTTAAAATTAACCATGAGAATACGTATGCCTGATTTGTAGCTAAAATTTTAGGATGAAACCTATGAGATCTCTATTTGTGTTTTTTGCCTATTAATGTATGTTATGTATATGTGATATTTTCTTAACTCCAAATATTATACTTACTAGGTACTTAAAATCTTAAAGCTTGTAGATTGATTCTAATTAAGTTCTTATTAAAAAAAACATTATTTCAATAATAATTTTTTACAGTAAATCTGCCTAGTAATAGTTTCCAAAGTACTTTTGGTAATTTTTAACCTTAAAGTTAAGCTAAAAGATTTGCATTAAATATCTAGATCACTTATAAATAAGATACAATACTAAAACATTAATTACTGAACATAACTAATTCAAATTTATATACTTTTGTCCCTTATTTTTACGGAGAGAATACAGATATTTTGGCCTGTTAATAAACTTTTTTTTTTTTTTTGTCTACAACACTGAGAAATTGTACTATGAGGAAACATCACTCTAGATGTTGGGAGATATATACTCATACATTTTCTAATCTACTATAGAATGTTAATATATGACAATTGAAAATTGTCTACTTCCTAGTTTACTCTGGAAAATAAAGATTACTAAGTGTTAAAAATATAATCTATACATAAATAAAATTACTAGAAATAATAGAATAACTAGAAGCTCTATGCAAATTATGCAGGAAATGTAGGGCAAGTTATGCAAATAAAGTATGTTGTACTTTTTATAAGAAAAACTATACCAAATACACAAGTAAAAAGAGATATCTAACCTTCCCTGTGTTATATTTGAATTGGTAAAATGTTATGTTTTCAGAAATTATATAAAATTCCTGGAAATTTGTCAATGTCCTCCTTATCCATGCTATGTGCTGGTATAGTGTTATGAGTCATATTTTCAATTATTATTTTAAATGTCATATGCCACAGACAAAATTGAATATCCTTGTCAGTTGTGGTATAATGAAATCTCATCAGATCTTTTGTCATAGTCATTTCATGCTCTTTGTCATTTAGATATTATTTAGCCCTGATGCTTGCCTAAAAGCTCCTGCAATCAGCTATGGATCAAAATGTTCATCTCCAACACGGGAGCCCCTTTGAGACTCACAGAAAAGACTATGACAGGTACTCTGGTTACAGGCTTCTGATGATATTGCTCAAATAACTTTAAGATCATACACTTGACTCAGTGAAGCTGTCCAGAAGTCTAGTTGAGAAACTGATGGGTTCATGACACTGCTAACCCAAGATTCACCAAGACTAGAATTGAGTACATGGCACTGAATAAACTGATGAAAATTGATTATAATTTTATAGCTTCTTTTGAGCATTGCTGGTTCTTTAATGTTATAGTTTGTGGATTTAAGGAATCTCTTTCTCTTAAGCTAACTATAACTCACAACAATTTAGTAGATTACATTTATTTAAATAGGAATGAAGCATTTATTTTTTTCCTCGACTGATTTCTCCAGAATTTTGAAATTCTTACTGAACACTCTTATTTTCATGACAATATAGTAGTTAGCAGAAGTCCAATAAGAATCTGTTCACCTCAGAACAAGACATAATTGGAAGCTTTGTTTATATTATTAAGGCTTTTACTGGAATATCATATTTAGCAACATTATACCTAAGATCAGTTATGACCAGCAATTTTAAGGAACTAAGGTTGATTTTTATGGACCCAATACTTACAAAGCAGTCTCAGAAAAGCCCGCCTGATACCTAGATTACAGGATTCACATCCTTACAGGTTAGTAAGAAAGATCCTTTCCTTGCAGGCCCAGGAATTTGGGGATAGTTTGGGGACCTTAAGAAGAGAGGAATTCACTCAAAGCTATTAGGATTGCAGTTGAAATTTGATAGTATGTTCTGGGCTTGGCTTTTAGCCTCAATAAGGCCTTTAAAACTCCAATCTGAGATTCTGTAGGAAAACTTGCAGCAAAGAAGCTTGTAAGCACCTATGTGGTCAGCTCCTGTTCTTGCTGCACTTACATAAATAATCAGGCAAAAATCTAACAAAACTAGGCTTATTTTTAAAACAAGAATAATCTTTGATTATCTATGATCAAAAATGGTGGTTACTACAGAGAGAAATTTTATGTTTCAATGAAAAACTATAACTCAGCCAGGCATGGTGGCACATGCCTATAATTCCAGCCCTTTGGGAAGCCAAGAGTTCAAGATCAGCCTGGGCAACATGGCAAACCCCGTCTCTACTAAAAATACAAAAATTAGCTGGGCATGATGGCATGTGCCTGTGGTCCCAGCTAGTCAGGAGGCTGAGGAGGGAGACTTGCTTGTACCCAGGAGATAGAGGGTGAAGTGAGCTGAGCTTGCACCACTGCACTCCAGCCTCTGCCATAGAGCCAGATCCTGTCTCAAAAAAAATTTTTTTTAATAGGAAAACTATAGGTCTTGTGGGTTATCAGGTTCTAGTCTTGTTTCTTTTCTTTGGACTATTTTTACCTCTTTGTAAACTGGATCCTGCCATCTGATGAATTTTGTCACACGATGATACATATGGAATAAGCAGCCAAGTATTGTCTCCCCTATTAATGTATCTATTGTCAGATAATTTGAAGGCCTCCAACCCTGGAACAAAGAAGAGGAAGGTTTGGTCCCCAAAATGCATAACCAAATTGTAATACATTTATTCAATGGAATACTATTTCACCATAGAAAGGAACAAGCTATAAACTCACACGAAGACATGGGTGATCTTTCATGCACACTGCTAACTGGAAGAAGACAGTGTGAGGAGAATCCACACAGTGTGACCTCATTTAATGAAATTCTGGAGAAGGGAAACTACACAGATGGGAAGCCATTGGCTGCATGGGGTGCGGTTTGAAGTGTTCCATATGATACTTAATAGTATATACTGGCCACTATCCATTTGTCAAAACATGCAGAATTTTACAGCTAAACGGGTAAATCAAACTCTATTCAAATTAAATAATATTATTCAGGATGTGGAGTATCCCAGCACAGAATCCATAATGTGAAAAATCATTTAACTACGTTACAAATTACAATGGTTTGGATGTGGTTTGTCCCTGCAAAAACTCATGTTGAAATTTGACCCCCAAGGTGGCAGTGTGGGGAGGTGGGGCCTAGTGGAAGGTGTTTGGATTATGGAGATCTATCCCTCATGAATAGATTAATGCCCTCCCATGGGGGTGAGTTCTGTCTGCTCTCACGTGAATGGATTAATTCCTGCAAGAGTAGATAGTCAAAAAGAGTCTTGCTTCCTTGGCTTCCCTCATGCTTTCACTCTTGCTGTGATCTCTGGTGCACCCCTTGCTCCCCTTCCACTTTCCACCATGAGGTGAAAAATACTGAGGCCCCACCAGATGCAACTGCCCAATCTCGGACATTCCAGCCACCAGCATTGTGAGTCAAATGAAGCTTCTTTACTTCCAAATTACCCTGCCTCAGGTATTGTGTTACAGAAGCACAAAATGGACTAAGACACAAATGTGGGAAACAACTCTCTGAAGGTGTAGGGAAAATGGTGCTGACCTAAGTCTCTTTAACAATGAATAGAATCTGTAGGCTGAAGGCAAATAAACTATACTTCATCATTGGATTCCATTTTATAAAGTTCTTTCCAACAGGGATAATTGTGAACAATTGTAAAACCACAGTAACTGTATCTGGAATCAAACAATGAGTTATATAAGTCGCAGATGGTAGGAACCAGGTCCCTCACTGTTGAAGTGGGAGGTTTTAAATTAGCAAGGGGAGAAGGGTAGAAAGCTTCATGTGATAGTAGATCAGAGGTGAAGACATCAACATAAACTTTAGTTTAATACAGATACATACAGTTCCACATCAAAATCTTCCTAACTAGGTGTGTATAGGTAGGTGACATACACACATATACTTCCTAGCATTGCTAATGAGAGACAAGACACAATGTGCTCACTTAGCAGCCAGATATAATTTTTCCTACCATTCTGAAAGGAATCAGGCTCTTTGAAGAAATGTCTGATACTAGAACTGGGACAGTAAATATATGAGCCAGGATAATCTTGAAGTATCAGAAAGTAAGTAAGTACTAAAACAAAATTGAAATATATCAAAGGAAAATTGGAGCCAATAAAAAGAGCTACCGCTGGCCAACACAGGAATGAACTGTTCAACATAATGCTGCAGTGTTTAATACTAACTAAAGCTTCAAGTAATTATCTAGGTGTCTCCATTTGTATGTGTAGGTGAATAATCAAATGGAGTTGAATAGAAACCTCCTTTGCAAAAGAATTCCAAATACTTAATGTAGGCTTTCAGCCATCAAGAAGGTGGAGCTAACGCCTCACTCCATGAGTATGGGCTTTACATATGTGTAAACTTATTTTTCACATTTTTTTCTTGTGCTGTGGATGTGTCCTGGGTTCATTCGCTAAAATGCTGTTCACCTTAGACCAGGAAAAAAAATAATAACCTTACAGATTCTATTCCAATTCATGGATAAATATTTTAACAAGAGTGACTTTGTAAAAATATGTTCCAATGGCTGATTGACTCGTTGTGACTGGATCACTTATTCCAAATACTTCTTGTCTTTATTTTTTTCCAGTGTCTACCTTTTAGCCATAATACACCGGAATCAAATATTGGCCGAATATTTTATTGGGGTGTAGAATACTCGGGAAAAAGTATTCAAAGTAAAAAAGAATGTGAACCGAACTTGTGACCATGATAATTCAATGTTTCACCACAACACTTCCTAAAACAGAAAAGCTTAAAAGGATATTCAAAGTCAATTTCCTCAATAAGACTTTGCAGAAAATGAGGAAATTAGAGAAACAAAATTGGCAGGACATCCTATGGGTGATTTTAGATGTTTCTGTGTTTTATGGAGAAAAAATACTTTACCTTTAAAATAATCACAAAGAATTATTGGAAACCCAAACTCCGGAATGTTTCTAAATTTAGTTGAACTTCTATGTAATTATGCCTATTTAGCTAGTCATGAACTTGATACTTTTTTAAAAATCTCTGCCTTATTTGTGTAATAAAATACACAATGAATAATTAATGCCCATAGGAAAACATGTTAGACCTTGTGAAAAGAAAATAAATCTTGGGGAACCAAAATCACTAAGCTAAAGGGAAAAGTCAAGCTGGGAACTGCTTAGGGCAAACCTGCCCCCCACTCTATCCAAAGTCACCCATCTGCTCACCGAGATGAATGCGTATCTGATTGCCTCATTTGGAAAGGGTCATCAGCAACTCAAAAGAATAAAACCATTCATCTTTATCTACCTATGATCTGGAAGTCCCCCGTTTGGCCTTCTCTTCAAGTTGTCTCACCTTTCTGCACTGAACCAATGTACATCTTACACATAATGATTGATGTCTCATGTCTCCCTGAAATGTATAAAACCAAGCTGTGCTCCTACCACCTGGGGCATATGTTGTTGGGACCTCATGAGGATACATCACAGGTGCATGCATCCTCAAACTTGGCAAAATAAACCCCCTAAAAAAATCTAAGACCTGTCTCAGATTTTCAGGGTTCATACATGTAATGTAGGATGTTAAAGTTTGTAAAACACACATTATTCTATCTACTATTAAAACTATACTGCCAATTAACCTTAGGCTTTCTCAACAAAATAAAAATGTTGATGAGGTATGAATAATATATTTAAATTTAAATAATGTTGCAAGTTTTGATATGCCTACTTTTCATTTTTTAATATGCCTGTTTTGACTACATTAACGCTGTAAGAAAAATGAGTAATTAAAACATGAATAAAAGTGTTTAGAGGGGGTGGACATGTTTCTTCCAGCCTCAGGATTGGGGTGACTTGAAAGGCGCCTGCCCATTCCCAGCTTTCATCCCAGCTGTCCTGATGGTGGCTCTAAGCATTTCTCCTTTCTCTATATCAAGACCTCACCGCAAAAACAAACCCAAATCTTACAATATGTTAGGGAACGCTACGATGATGAGCAGCCAAAGCCTCAAGCAAGGGATGCTTCTGAAAACAAGACTTGTAGAATATAATGTGTGGAAGTAAAGCCAGTGTCGGAGTTCCTTCCTCTGCACACAGAGAGTAGACAGGGAGCTTTTGCCTCACCTTCTTCACGTGGCCTGAAGCCACGTCTCCCCAGGTCAGACTTGAGAACAAAAGTTTGGTCTTCACTGTGGACATGCTACCAGGTGCTCCAAAGCCATGGCCTCTCCTCAGTTGGGTCCTGAGGAGAACAAAGCTCTGCTTCTAATCCTAACCCCGTCCCTAGACGTTGACCCTGACCCTAAACTCCGATCCATACCCTGGCCTATAATTCTTACCCTGGCTTTGACCCTGACTTTTATCTTGACCCTGACCATGACCCCACCTCTAACCATACTTCCATCCCTGACCCTGACCCAGACCCCAATTCTAACCCTATTATTATCACTACAATCTATCTCTAATCTTACCCTCTAGTGCTAAACAGCTGTACCCAAAAGCACTTTTTGACTATTTAACTTCTTTTCCTTGAATTCTCTAAGGACATCCTAAAGGAGATGTCATTATATATTCTGCAGTCCCTCTGAGTGGTATGGCTTCAGATAAGAAGTTCTAATACTTTGCAAGGCAGAAGAAGTGTGAAGGGCAGCAGCACTGGGTTGTCAGGAATGTATGCTGGGATTCACAATAGTCATTGGCGCTTTTCTCCACATATTTTCATTTCATTTTTTATGAATGCATTCTGACTGTTCCATCCCACCTGCTTAAATTTTTGCATGGTCACATGACTTTTTTTTTTTTTTTTTTGGTCATTGCAGGTGAGAAGAAATAATATGTGACTTTTTCAGGAGAAGTCTCCAAGAAACAGAGTTCTATCCAGCATGCATTTTGTCTTTTCTAGAGCAATGGGGATCTTATTGATGGTACCTCCTTCAGCCTCGATTCCTGTGTTAGGACGACACAGCACAGAGCGACCTCTCACCTGACCCATGATGAGATGCAAATAGATGAGGAAGAAGATTTTTGAGCCCCTGAAACTTGGAGGTTGTTTGTCACCGTGCTTTAACCTAGCCCCCACTGACGGATGCAGGGCTGAAGAATGAGTCAGAACTGGGTCTGGACATGTGAAGTGCACTCCTCCAGGCTAAGTAAAATTCAAGTCTTGTTGCAAAGGACACAGTGAGCACGATCTGTTATTAAGGTGAGTGTGGGATACATAAGGTATGTCAAGTGAGAATAATGAGAAATTCAACTTTAAAAGACAGTGCTAATTTGGACTGTGGAGAGATTCCAATGTCCTACTTAGCATTTGAGACTGTGATGGCTGAACAAACTCATTAAGAACCCTAAATGAAGGCTTGGCATAAATATCCAAGGGTGTCTAATATACCAATTATTCATCCTAGAATGGGCAGAGTCCTTGACCCTATTCTAGGGAGACTTCCAAATGAAAAAAGACCTGCATTTCTCCAACAACCCACATCGAGAGCCTTTCCTGCACTTCTGAGCTGTGGCTAACACTCCTCACCTTTCATTCTGTCCTCAGTGTTTTGGGGAAACACCTTTAACTCTCTATGACTTACAGGTTAATAAGTGGCCCTTATAATCCCCTCCAGAGATAGAAAAGACTAATGATGAGGGAGTATGAGCTCACAGCAGCAAGCAGGCATGTGTGCTCAGCAGCCACGTGGCTCATCTGCTAGATTACTACATACTATGCTCTGCAACATTGCTTAACACAACGGGACTCTCTCCCAACTCAGAAGGTTTAATTGCTCACCTACTTCTTTCTCTGCCCTCTTGGGCTCCTAAAATGAGAAGAACTCTGGGGTGATACAGTGAGTCAAAGGAGTGCCAACCGTATCACAGCAAAATAAAGATCCCTAAAAAATCCCTGGCCTAAGATGACAGCCTTGGCTGGGTAAGTCTGAATGTGCTGACAGTGGACATGGGAGCATGATGGTGGTCAAAATGTTCGCATTAAAGAACTTCCACACAGACTACAAGAAAAGAGAGAGGAATGGAGATGGCAGCAAGAGTCCCTACAATAAAAGCAGATGTTTTGAGATCAGTTATATTCTTTCCGACAAAAATTCGAGACAGAAACCAAAGTTTAGCCTGAGGCGACAATTAACTTGGCAATAAGCCAGAGGCACATGTGGCATAGGCAGATTTAAACATTTTCCCTTACATTAATATAAATACTAAATTAATATCATATAAATATAAACACTTGGGTCTACAGTAGTTTTAAAGGAAATCTCACAAACGGGTTTGGCTTCTGAAGGTTAGCACCGATGGTCCAGAGAATTCATTTTGGTCCAGAGACAGAAAGAGAGGAATTTATTTTGTTCCAGAGAGAGAAAGAGAAGAATTTCTCGGGTCACTTCAGGAAGGCGTGTGGCTTTGCCTCACCTTGTATGTTTGAATTATGCATATGGCAGAAGAAGACAGGATTTCACAGATTTAAGGTGTGAAAAGTCACCGGGTGCTTTAAGAAGCCTGGGATTCTTCTTGGAAAAATAAGTTTGTGGAGACAAAATGAGTTGGGGAAGGTTGTTATTGAAGTGAAGCAGAATTGCTTTTAGTAATCTGCTTATTACCCTCACCCTCACCCTCTTAACCTCTAACCCTAAACCCTAACCCCGTGACCCTAACCCTACTCCTACCCCAATCCCTCATCCTACTCTTTAGCCCTGACCCTTGACCCTTGACCCCAAAGCCCAAACCCCAACACCAACCCTAAACTTAACCCCTAACCCTACCCCTAACCTTAACGCTTTACATCTGCCCAGATTCTCCAACAGAAGCAAGGACCCTTGGCTCCCAGCTGTGCACCACTGCATCTGGCACAGGACTCCGTAGCAATCCCCAAATAGGCACCTGAATGCCAACTGTGCCAGCCATGCAGTGGAAGCCTAGGCTATATTCTCACGTCCAGAACCAGGGCCCAGCACCTGCATCAGGCTGCTCGGGGCTGAAGTGATCTGGGACACCCAAGGTCTTCATAAGACCAAGGCTATCTTGTGCCTCCTGTCACAGAGCAAGACACAGACCCAGCAGCACTGCACTCCCCATCTTTCCCTCCGTGGCAGCTCAGCAGCCTTCCAAGTCAGGGGCCCTTCCCTGATGACACTCTAAGCACAAAGCACTGGACTTTCACACAGTGAGGCTGCACACATTATTCTGTGTAGATGCCCACCTAGGCCACTGGGAGAAAGGGTGGTAGAGGGACCCTCATGTTGCCCTGTGGTATGCATGCTCTGGTTTATACGACTACAAGCCATTTACGAGAAACTCAAGCTGAAACACTACTTGTTTCCAACATTTTGTCGGCAGAGGATTTACAATGTACAATCCCAAACGAGCTAGCCACAGAGCACGCTGACTACTTCCCCTCTTAAGTCACTCTGAGGGCCTCCGCATCAGACCTAGAATTGGAAGATTGGTGGAGAAGAACTGGGATGTTGAGGGGGTACCGGATACTTGCTGGACACCAGCCTCCGCTCACCTAAGCTTACAGACAGCCCTGATCCCGCCTGACCAAATCAGACATTGTAATGCACACAGCTCTCGATAGCAGGACTTACAGATGCAAAACTCTAAGACAAAGGATTGTCTCAACTCCTTGGTGTCTCAAGGAACTAAAACACTGCCTAGCACAGGTGTACTGTCAATCTTATCACTAAATACGCCTCTATATTTTATTCATCTTTGATTGTGGAAATGATGTACTAAACACAGTGGACTAAAGACCTTTGAGATCTCTTCACGGGATCCTATCTGGTGGACCCCCATATCTGCCAACACAGAGAAGGTATCATAAACATGTGCAGGACAGAGGCCAGATAAAACTGTCTCTCAGCCTCAAAGTGGCCTGGCAGTCACAGGAACGGCCATGTGGGGTCTGGCCAGTACGAGGAGCCAAGCTTTCGGCTTGAGGCACCCCACCTAACCCATAAAACCAAGTTGTGCCTAACAAACAACAATCAGCCAGCCTACTCTCCCTAATGAAAGGTTCTCTCCAGGCCCTGAAAGCTTGGGGGATAACTCCTCCCTTCTTAGGCTCGATCCCAAGGTACAAGACCACTTGCACCAGCAGCAAGAGAGCAGAAGCCAGAAAAGGGCAGGCCGGAAGACAAGTACCTCCTGAAGATCAAGAGAGAGGCTGTCTAGGTCCCTCCCATTTACAGAAGACTATAAAACCCCCACCTTGCCCTCACTCGGGGCTGACACCATTTTAGGCTGCAGCCAGTCTGCAGCCAGGCACTCATGAACACAGCATGTTGCTCCACACTACCTCGAGCTGTTTGCTGGCACTCTCAGGGTTCAAACCAATAATAGAGCCTTGCACCTAATGTCCCAGGTAGTAATCCAAGAGTGATATCTGCATGACACCCCTCCTCCTTCACCCTCCATATCCAGGTGATCACCAAGGATACAAGCCTGCCAGGCAAGGTAGCTCATGCCTGTAAGCCCAGTACTTTAGGTGGCTGGGACATGTGGATCACCTGAGGTCAGGAGTTCGAGACTGGCCTGGCCAACACTGGAAAACCCTGTCTCTACTAGAAATTCAAAAATTAGCCAGGCATGGTGGCAGGTGCTTGTAATCCCAGCTACTTGGGAGGCTGAGGCTGGAGAATCGCTTGAACCTGGGAGGCACAGGATGCAGTGATTCGAGATTACACCATTTCCCTCCAGCCTGGGCAACAGAGCAAGACTCTGTCTCAAAAAAAAGAAAACAAAAGAATTAGTATAGTTTTGTCACCAGCAAAGGGGTCTTGTCCCTGACCCCAACAACAGGATTTTGGATCTCACACGAAATGGAATTTATGGTGAGTCACAGAGTCTAGTGACATTAAGAGAGTTTATTAGCCACTACTAAGTGACAGAGCAAGGAGTCCTCAGAAAGCAAGAGGAGGAATGCACCTGTTTCAAAGAAAAAAAATTTTTTTGAGACGGAGTTTTACTCTAGTCACAATGACATGATCTCGGCTCACTACAACCTCTGCTTCTTAGGTTTAAGTATTCTCCTGCCTCAACAACCTCCCAAGTAGCTGGGATTACAGGTGTGCACCACCACGCCCGGCTAATTATTTTTGTATTTCTATTCCATTTTATTTTTTTAATTTATTTTATTCCATCCCCATAGAGACTGCCAAAAATTGCCAATGCCGACTATATTTCCAGTCATCATGGTGGGGTATTGGGAAAAGTTTTCAATTAGCAATAATTGCGCCTTGGATAAACCTCATTGGCTACAATACTGCCACTGTGCAAAGCTATATTTTTGTATTTTTACTAGAGATTGGGTTTCACCATGTTGGCCATGCTGCTGTCCAACTCCTGGCCTCAAGTGATCTGCCCTCTTCAGCCTCCCAGTGTGCTGGGATTAAGTAATCACACCTGTGATCCCAGCACATTAACGTACAAATAGGATTACTTAATGTTTGTTTATATAGGTTATTAAGAACAGTGTTGTCTCTTATAAAGGATTGTGATCAGTTTGTGTCAGGCTATTAGTATTGTTATTTTTCTATGCCACTACTGATTTTAACAATAATTTAGGAGTGTACTAATATCTTTAAAGCAAAACTTATTTTTAAATTAAGAATGCTTCTTGCTTAAAATACTGGTATATATTTATAAATTTTGGATCTTTATTTAGTTATTAACTTGTTCCTGCAACCTTAAATATTTTATAACCAAAGGTGATCAATCCCTAAATATATAATCCAACAAATTTAACGTGTGTGTGTGTGTGTGTGTGTGTGTGAGAGAGAGAGAGAGAGACAGGGTCTGACTGTCTCCTATGCTTGAGTGCAGTGGTGCAATCATGGCTGGCTTACTGCAGCCTCAAACTCCTGGGCTCAAGTGATCCTCCCACCTCAGCCTCCTGGGTAGCTGGGACCACAGGCACGTGCCACCGAGCCAGCTAATTTTTATATTTTTTTTAGACATGGCGGTCTTGCTGTTTTCCCAGACTGGTCTTGAACTCCTGATCTCAAGTGATCCTCCCGCCTTGGCCTTCCAGAGTGCTGGGATGACACTCGTGAGCCCTGCACCCTTCCCAGATTTAGCTTTTTCTAAAGCTTTTATTTAAAATAAAGTCACTATGGTTAAGATGCCTCTGACAGTTTTGCATTTTAAGTGCAAAGACTATGTTGAGTGAATTTTTCCATCAGCTGTAAAATGTGCATCCATGTTTATTTCATTCCTATGGTTTCCAATTAATTGTCCCTTCTTCCTTTTTAGAAACACAGGGGCTAGTGGTCTCCGTGTCAGTTTGCATTTCCAGAACGATGGCGCTAAACACTGCGCTCCGACTTCAAGTGGTGCAGCGGGACGGCCACCAGAGGGCGTGCGTCCTCCGCCAGGGCTGTGAGCGCGAGGGCCCTGCAGTGCCTCCGGCCACCAGCAGAGGGCGCGCTGGAGCTAGGCAGCATAACTGCCTAAGGGCCAAGCTCCTCTAACAATCAGAAGCCCGGCTCTACATAGGCTTACAACTCCAGATATGACACGTGAAAGGGTCTTGGGGTTTACAGTTCTAGAAATTACATGTGAAAGGGTCTTGGTGCATGGAGTAGGCGGGGTGGGGGTTTGAACTCGTTTCAGTTAAAACGATGCCTTCCAAGGGTCTTGGTCCATGGAGTAGGTGTGGGGTGGGGGCTTGAACTCGTTTAAGTTAAAACAACGCCTTTCGGAAACATTCCCCCACGCCATGCCTGCGATCTATGAGGTGGCGCGGTTGGCCAACCTTTACTTCTATTGAAATGCAGTGTGGAAGTCAAGGGGGAAGTCATCTTAGATGCTTGGGTCTCCTTCCTCACCAGGTCACCTCCTCCCTGCACACGGCCACTCTCCCACCTGGGCTCCTTTCCAGTCTCACTCACAATCGCTCTGAACGACTGTGGAAAGAGGACAGCTGTGGAGCCTCTGCCTTGTCCAAGTCACTCTGCTGAAAGACCTGATAACTCGTCTCACTGAACCCTGGACCGCCCTGGAAAGAATACCTCTGCCCCTGTATTTCAGACAAAGACTATGAGGCGGTCAGGCACGGTGGCTCACACCTGTAATCCCAGCACTCTGGGAGACCAAGGCAGGTGGATCATGAGGTCAGGAGTTCAACGCCAGCCTGGCCAAGATGGAGAAACCCCATCTCTACTAAAAACACAAAAATTAGCCGGGTATGGTGGCAGGCACCTATAATCCCAGCTTTCAGGTGACTGAGGCAGGGAATTGCTTGAACCCGGTGTCAGGTCTCCATATGCAAACCTGGAGCCTGAAAGTCTGAAGTCATGCTTGCCTCCTGATCACCTCCCACCCCATGCCTGCGTCTGCCATTGTCACCGAGCACCCAGCAGAGCTTTCCCAGAGATGGCCCCTCACCCAACCCTACCATCTCAACTGTTCTTATGATAACGTGAATACCTCTCATCCATCCTGTCATCTTAACTGCTCTTCTGCTTCACCCCCAGCCGCCACCGTAACTGAACTTGTGGTCATGTACACTCCTGGCCCCTACCCACCACTGTAACTGATTTTACTCTGTAACTTTCCACTGCCTGCCCCAAACCTGTAAAACCAACTCCTATCCCACAGCCCTTTGCTAACGCCCTTTTCGGCCACAGCCAACCTGCACCCAGGTGAATAAACAGCTACATTGCTCACACAAAGCCTGTCTGGGAGGGGGATGTCTTCATTCAAAGCGTGAATTTTCAACATTTTGGTACCAAAACCCTGGATGAGGGAACTCTTACAAGAGAACAAACCCCCATCCCTGCTCTTGTGCTGCCTCCATGAAGAGATCGACCGACCCAGGTCATCAGACCAGCCCACACACACACCACCAGCTATTTTGGTAAGCAGTCTCTCTTTTTTGTTTTCCCATTCTTTTATCTTTTCCTTTCCACTTCCTCCCTCTTTCGGTTTCATTGTTTTTCCACCACAAACACAAGGAAAATCAGGTAAACCAGGTTTTTCCTAGAGGTTCGGGACCCGAAAAACCCTATGTAGGTCATGGATCCTGGGACCCAGGTTCCCCAGGGGCTTGACTATCATGGAGCCACCCTAGTCACTTGCCCGCCAGACTCAGGGCTGATATTGGTGGCAGGTCAACATACAGGACTCTCTCTTTGACCTCTCATCAACGACGAGGTTCAACCCAGGCCCACCGAGGGACGCCTGTTGAGCGTCTGGGTTGCGTGCCTATTCTCCTTGTCTCTGCTGCCTTTCCAGAACCACGGGCAATCGTCCATCCTCTATCCCTCCCTCCTCTCTGCTGGCCTGTGTTCTTAAGAACCTCAAACCTCTCCAACTGTCCCCTAACCTAAAACCCAAACGTCTCTGTAAACATTGCCTTCTCTTTACTGGGCCACTGCATGGTAGCAATACACGTTAAACAATGGCTCCAATTGGCCAAAAATGGCACCTTTCACCTCTATTTTATGAAATTAAGACAATTTTTGTCACAACATGGGCAAATGGTCTGAAATTCCCAACGTCCAGGCATCTTTTTTACACACCAGTCCCTCCCTAATCTCTACCACTTCTCTTCACTTCAGTCTGCCCCTCCTTCCTCTGCGGGTAAGCCAGAACCCTCCCTGTCCATCAACCTTCCGACCTTTCTCCTTCCTGCCTATCTGAATCAGGCCCTAATCCAGGACCTAACCCCACCCTAGAGCCTTCCCTCTCTTCCTCTGCCCACAACCCACCTCCTCATGCCCCTCCTGTCACCTCCCACCTTGTACGCGGCCCGGCTTACAGTTTAGTCCTGCAGCTAACTCCTCTGCCCCTGCCCGACAATCCCCCTTCCAGAGGTGGCTGGAGCCAAAGGCATAGTTAGGGTGGCGTTCCTTCCCTTTATCCGACCTTTCCCAAATAGACCACTGGTTAGGCTCCTTTTCATCAGATCCTCCAATATTTCACCCAGTCCTATAACCTCACCTGGAGTGACTTAAATGTCATCCTTACTTCCACTCTCACCCCTAAAAAATGCCTAATACGCATTTTATCACCCAGTCAACCACAACATTACAAAAAGGTACAAAAATTAAAGTCTGACCCTCAAGCCCCACTACAGGAATTAGGCAACCTTACCTTCAAGGTGTTGAATAACAGGGAGAAATCTGCCCGGCGGTAGCGTATCTCAGAACTACAGATGACAGCCTCTTCCGTAAGACAAACCCCAGCCACACCACCGGCTCACAGAGACTTCAGAGCACCCAGACTGCAGCGTACAGCTGCCCCTCCCAGACCTTGCTTCACATGTCGGAAACCTAGCCACTGGGCCAAGGAATGCCCGCAGCCCAGGACTTCTACTGAGCCCTGACCCATCTGTGCAGGGGCCCCACAGAAAGTCGACTGTCCAACTCAGGTCGCTGCTCCCAGAGTTCCTGAAGCTCCAACTCTCGGCTTGGTGGCTAAAGACTCACGCTGCCCGAGCATCTTGGAAGCCCCCTGGACCATCACGGATGCCAAACTTCGGGTAACTCTTACGTGGAGTGCAAGTCCATCCCCTTCTTAATCAGCACGGAGTCACCCACCCCATGCTGCCTTCTTTTCAAGGACCTGTCTCCTTGGCCGCCATGCTGTGTGGGAATTGACGGCCAGGCCTCGAGGCCTATCAAAACTCCCCACGTCTGGTGTCAATCAGGACAGCACTCCCTTCCGCATTCTTTCCTAATCATCCCCACCTGTCCAGTTCCCGTTAGGCCGGGATATCCCAGCAAAATTGTCTGCCTCCTTGACTGTTCCTGGGCTACAGCCACACCTCATTACCGCCCTCCTCCCCAAACCCGTACCTCCCTTCATAGCTCCCCTTATGTTCCCCAACCTTAAGCCTAGGGTGTAAAACACAGCCTTCCCTTCCATTGCTACAAGTCACTCACCCCTCCTCATCCCCTTAGAACATAACCACCCTTACCCTGCCCAGCCCCATACACCATCCCACAACAGCCTTTAAAAGTAAAGCCTGTTATCACCTGTCTATTGAAACATGGCCTTTTAATTCACCCCCCTGCTTCTTTGGCATCTGTACTCAAAGTGCATCACGTATCCCCTTCCAAAGCCCAAATTTCTTCCCATCTGTTATAATCTTTCACCAGCATACACGCGCTCCCCCTGCCAACAGCATCCAGTTAATTTCCCAAACCCCAACCCCCTCCACCAAACAACAGCTTCTCTCCTTCCTGGGTGTGGTTGCTACTTCACCTCAGGATACCAGGTTTTGCTATTCTAACTAAGCCATTGTATAAACTCACTAAAGAAAACTTATCCAACCGTATTAATCCTAAATCCTTTCCTCACTCCTCCTTTTGCTCCTTTAAAAACAGCTCTAAAAACTGCTCCCTCCCTAGCTCTCCCCAACCTGTCTCAACAATTTTTCATTCTATACTGCTAAAGTCCAGGGCTGTGCGGTCAGGATTCTCACATAGGAGCCAGGACCATGGCCTGCAGCCTTTTTATCCAAACAACTTAACCTCACAGCCCTGGGCAGGCCTTCCTCACAATGCGCAGCAGCAGCTGCCCCGCTGATACTCTTAGAATCCCTCAAAATCACAGGCTCCGCCCCACTTACCCACTAGCTCTCACCGCCTCCAAAGCTCTCTTTACACCGCACACACGTTCAGCCCCTCGCCTTCTCCAACTTTATGCAGTCGCCCCTACTGCTTAAACCACACCTCAAAACGTCTGTTTCTATTATGTCCTAACCGTGCCCAAATTCACGGCACTCATTTACTTTTACATGCCCTGCTTTTCTTTAAGTTGCTGGTTTACACTTTTCCTCCAGGCAATTACAGCTGATATTTCACTCTTCATCTGGCTCCCGTTCTCTGCTCAAACACAATCTTGTTAATGAAAATGAGCGGTTGCTCATAGATACCGCACGCTTCCTCACACGGCATGAAAACAAAAGCTCTCCCTCCACACAGTTACCCCACCAAGCCATGTAACGGCCGCAGCCCTTGCTGGTTCCCTTGGCTTTCGGGTCCAAAGCTCCAGAAAAATGTTGTTTTTATGTAAAGCAGCCTGGCCTCGTATATAATGCCATCAACAAATGAAGAGACAGAGCCCAAAAGTGCACGAATCAGGCAAATGGTTATTCTGGACCTGGCTGGACGGGCTGGACGCTGTCTAACTGGAGTCACGGCTCCTCCCAATCCTTACACCCTTAATACCCATCTTTCTTCTTCTCCTGTTTGGACCCTGTGCCTTCTGCTTAGCCTCCCAGTTCATACAAAACCGCATCCAGGCGATCACAAATCAGCAGATGCTGCTCTGTATGACCCACAGTACTGCGCAGTGCCTCTAAGTCCCCCAGCAGCTTAAGCATTCAAAAGGCAGAACGTATTGTCCAGAACTTCCTTATTTGCACACCTGTCCTTTTCCCATTTCCACCCTCTCTCCCCCGCGCAGAAGAAAATATTTTAGGTGCCCCCGCAGTCCCCTGTCAGGCACGAAGTAACCTTAAGAAACTTCACCCTCACCCCCAGAAACCTGTGCTCACCCCCTCTTCTCTAATTCTTTCTCTCTATATATAAAAAGACAGGTACGTCAGGTCTCCATATGCAAGCCTGAAGTCCTTCCTCCTAGGCTGATCGTCTCCCGTCCCCCGACCTGCGTTCGCCATTGTCCCTGGGTGCCCAGCAGAGCTTCCCCAGACAGGCCCCTCACCCAACACTGCCATCTCAACTGTTCTTATGATAATATGAATGCCTCTCACCCATCCTGTCATCTTAACTGCTCTTCTGCCTCACCCCCAGCCGCCATTGTAACTGAACTTGTGGTCATGTACACTCCTTGCCCCTACCCCACCACTGTAACTGATCTTACTCTGTGACTTTCCACTGCCCACCCCAAACCTGTAAAACCAACTCCCATCCCACTGCCCTTTGCTAATGCCCTTTTCGGCCATAGCCGACCTGCACCCAGGTGAATAAACAGCAACATTGCCCACACAAAGCCTGTCTGGGGGGTCTCTTCATTCAAAGCACGAATTTTCAACACCCGGGAGGCAGAAGTTGCAGTGAGCCGAGATCGCTCCACTGCACTCCAGCCTGGGCAACAGAGTGAGATTCCATTTCAAAAATAAAAATAAAAGACAAAGATTATGAGGCTAGCGGAGGCTGTGACCAAGCACATGACCCAAGCTTTGTCAGCAGCAGCTGAATTGGAACTAGGTTCTCACGTTCACAGGGTGCGATGATGGCCTTCTGATTACAAGATCCAAAGTGTGACTGGCACTTCCATTAACATGTACACATGTTTGTCTGCAATCTATGTATGAGCATTTTTATGCATCAAATTTTGCCAGGAGTCTCTCATATTATCTTTTATTATAGTCACAAAATTCTGTGCTCTTCAGTATAAATACTTGTCTTTTTATAGTTGAACGCTGGGGATGCAAGTGATTTTCCACACAGCCAGCAGCTAAATATTCCAAATGTGGTTTTCACCGTGCGTTGGGATTTACTCAGGGTGGCTGGCAAAATAGGAGGGAATTATTAGAGAAAGTTAGAAATTTATAGTCTCAAACATTTTGGAAGGCCGAAAGATTTTAATGGAATGGGTTAAAGGCAGCCAGTTCTTTACGTTAAAATTCTAAGTCGTTGGGTGAAAGATAGGGACAATGAAGCTTCCCCAGTGGCCTGTTTACCCACATCCCTTGTCTCTATTCTAACTGTTCACTCATGTAAACCCTGTGCTGAACAGCCCTCTCAGCAGGAGGTCGAAGGGGAATTACACGTGAAGGGTGTTTTCTCTGGGCCCAAAACCAAAGCTTTTATCATTCAAAACCACTCTTTCAACCATGTTAATTATCCACAAGTGTGTTAACTTAAAGCCTCTATTATTCAATCTATACCAAATAAATGTAAGAAGGTACAGGGAGTCATGGCCGGGTTTGCTAAAACCGCCCTCTAAAAGCAGTTAACAAGCATCACCACCCCATTCAAAATCACTGTACTGGTTGTGAGTGCATTCATTCATCTGTGCCTAAGTTGGGGTCTGCAAAACAACCCAAAAAAAATTTTTTTTTTTGAGATGGAGTCTCCCTGGATTTTCTTTTTTTTTTTCGAGATGGAGTCTCGCTCTGTTGCCCAGGCTGAAGTGCAGTGGTGCGATCTCAGCTCACTGCAACCTCCGCCACCTGGGTTCAAATGATTCTCCTGCCTCAACCCCCTGAGTAGCTGGGACTGCAGGGACGTACCACCACACCAGCTAATTTTTCTATTTTTAGTAGAGACGGGGTTTCACCATGTTAGCCAGGCTGGTCTTGAACCCCTGACCTTGTGACCTGCCCACCTCAGCCTCCCAAAGTGCTGGGATTACAGGTGTGAGCCACCATGCCAGATCTTTTTTTCTTTTTTTTAAGATAGAGTCTTGCTATGTCACCCAGGCTGGAGTGCAGTGGCATGATCTCAGCTCAATGCTGCAACCTCTGCCTCCTGTGTTCAAGCGATTCTCCTGACTCAGCCTCCTGAGTAGCTGGGACTACGTGTGCTGGCTAATTTTTGTATTTTTAGTAGAGACAGGGTTTCACCATGTTGGCCAGGCTGGTCTCAAACTCCTGCCCTCAGGTAAACCACCTGCCTCAGCCTCCCAAGGTGCTGGGATTACAGGCATGAGCCACCATGCCTGGCCTTTCCCTGCATCTCAGTGTCCACAAATATTATAAATCACCTGCTTAACTGTCTAGGATTTTCAACTAATTGTCCAATGTCTAGACAAAGGTGCTTTCAAATATTTATGATAGGTCAGGATGTGAACTAGGATGTTTTATCAATTAATTGGTTGATTCCAAAGATGTAAATCTTTGAATCTGAAATAGAGCTGGAGAATTTAGCAAGGTAGTATCAATTCCACATGAGACTTTGAAGATCAATTGTGCCATCTGCCTCACGGGAAGCATTGGCATGTGACGTTTCCTTACTAACATGGACTATAATTTCATTTAGCTGCTGTTATTTTGATTCATGATTTGAAAACCATTTTGTCTTTCGAAAAATCATACTAGCCAGGCACGGTAGCTGACGCCTGTAATCCCAGCACTTTGGGAGTCCGAGGCAGGTGGATTACGAAGTCAGGAATTCGAGACCAGCCGGACCAACATGATGAAACCCCGTCTCTACCACAAATACAAAAATTAGCTGGATGCGGTGGTGGATGCCTGTAATCCCAGCTACTCAGGAGGTTGAGGCAAGAGAATCGCTTGAACCCAGGAGGCAGAGCTTGCAGTGAGCCAAGATTGTGCCACTGCACTCCAGCCTGAGTGACAGAGCAAGACACTCTCTCAAAAAAAAGACGACCCATACTATTGGCCAGGTGCAGGGGCTTACGCTTGTAATTCCAGCACTCTGGGAGGCTGGCAGGAGGACAGCTTGAGACCAGGAATTCTAGACCAGCCTGGACAACATGGCAGAACCCCTATCTCTACAAAAAAAACAAAAATGAGCCAGGTGTGGTGACACACATCTGTACTTCCAGCTACTCAGGAGCTTGAGGTGGAAGGATTGCTTGAGCCTGGGAGGTCAAGGCTGCAGTGAGCAGTGATTGCACCACCGCACTCCAGCCTGGGCAGCAGAGTGAGACCTTGTCTCAAAAAAGGAAAACACCCAAACCCCTCCAAAAGCATAGAACTGCCTTTCCTGTTAGATACCTCCGCTGCTGTACATATTGCTCAGTTGTGACGACACGTCCCTCATGTTCCGTTTTGGATTCCCTGAGGTGCGGTCTATGGTGTGGTCCCGGACTCAGGAAGCCCATGAAGGAAGGAAGCGCACAGCTGCTGTGGCTGCATTGCCTGTCCACAAGGGGTTTCCAGCCAGACAGGTGAGCACCTACAGCGACGCCCTCCCATCCACGCCTGTCATCCTTCCTGCCCTGACTCCAGGTGAGGGCAAAGGGCCTCGGAATTACAGGTAAGTCGTCTTTTTTTTTTTTGAGATGGAGTTTCGCTCCTGTCACCCAGGCGGGAGTACAATGGCATGACTTCGGCTCACCACAACCTCCGCCTCTCAGGTTCAAATGATTCTCCTGCCTCAGCCTCCCAAGTAGCTAGGATCACAGGAATGTACCACCACGCCCAGCTAATTTGGTTTTTTGGGTTTTTTTGGGTTTTTTTTTAGTAGAGATGGGGTTTCTCCACGTTGGTCAGGCTGGTCTCGAACTCCTGACCTCAGTTGCTCCACCCACCTGGGCCTTCCAAAGTGCTGCGATTACAGGTGTGAGTCACCGCCCCTGGCCTCAGGTAAGTCTTCTTTACTCAGTCATTTATTCACTCACTTGGCTAATTCATTCATAAATTCCATTGCTGTAACTTAGTAATCCCAAATAACCTAAACTTCCACCTGCCATGCAATGCCCTCACCACACACCTTGCCTGGTCGGCTAATTCTTCTCAGGGATTTCCTATCCCTGTAATGCCATTAAAATGTCTAAACTAGGCCGCCTGCTTATAAAACAGCAAGTCAGAGTAAAAACAAAACTGGGCTTAGATCCAACGAATCACAACGGTCAAAAAAGAGGCTCGGCCGGGTGCAGTGGCTCACGCCTGTAATCCCAGCATTTTGGGAGGCTGAGGCGGGTGGATCACTTGAGGTCAGGAGTTTGAAACCAGTCTGGCCAACATGGTGAAACCCTGTCTCTACTAAAAATACAAAAACCTTAGCTGGGTGTGGTAGCAGGTGCCTGTAATCTCAGCTATTCGGGAGGCTGAGGCAGGAGAATTGCTTGAACCCGGAGGGCGGAGGTTGCAGTGAGCCAAGGCTGTGCCACTGCACTCCAGCCTGGGCAAGAAGAGTGAAACCCTATCTCAAAACAAACAAAGAACAACAACAAAACAGGCTAACAAAATGCCACGGCAGGGTATGACCTGAGAAGTCATTTCTGAGACAGGGGATGGGACCTGGGAACTGTCCAGCTCCTGAAAATATGTGACAGGAGACAGAAAAACTAAGAATCTCTATACAGCAGGACAATGTGCCTCTCGCTGTTGAGGAGACTGGGGGTGGACAATCAGGCTTGAGGCCAAGAAGCCTCTGGGAAAAGGCCCAGACTGCACTGCTGAGCCAGCCCGGGGGCTCACACGCCCCCAAATCCCCTCCCCCAGTGCTGTCCAGAAGGCCGCAGGCCACACCACTGCTGGGTGAGGTTGAGGAAACGCTGCCTTCTTGCATCACGTTCTAGCAACTAACGTAAAAAATGTAAATAATGTTATCGAAATTAGGATTTTATGTTGTTTCAATTCAAACAGAAATTCAGTTGTGGAATAAATAGCCAGGTGTGGTGGTTCACACCTGTAATCCCAGCTCTGTGGGAGGCTGAGGCAGGTGGATCACCTGAGGTCAGGATTTCGAGAGCAGCCTGGCCAACATGGTGAAACGGCATCTCTACTAAAAATACAAAAATTAGCTAGGCATGGTGGAGGGCGCCTGTAATCCCAGTTACTTGGGAGGCTGAGGCAGGAGAATTGCTTGAACCCAAGAGGCAGATGTTACAGTGAGCCAAGATCATACCACTGCACTCTAGGCTGGGCAACAGTGCAAGACTCCTCAAAAAAAGAAAAGAAAAAGAAATTATGTCCCACTAAAAGTAAAGGTAATGACATTTTGAACATAGGAAAATTTTCTCAGGCAGAGTTTTCCTTTTTTGACTTAAAATTTTTCCAAATGCAGCCCAGAGCATGGCATAATGATACCCACATACACAAAACAGATTTAACAGTTACTCATATGTTGCCATGTCTGCTTCATGTTTTCATATTATGAAATATTGTAATTTACAGATCTCACAAAATTTCACTCCTAAATACTTCAGTATACACCTATAAAAAAAAGTAAGCATGAAACTGGGGTGTGGTGGTGGGCACCTGTAGTCCCAGCTACTCAGGAGGCTGAGGCAGGAGCATCGCTTGAGCCTGGGAGGTCAACACTGCAGTGAGCAGTAATTGCACCACTGCACTCCAGCCTGGGCAACAGAATGAGACCCTGTGTCTAAAAACCAAAGTATGTATGGTTTCCTACAATAACATATGGTAGCTGACACGTTCAAAAAAACCCTGCATATCATCGAACATCGAATACTCAGGAAGAGTTTTCTTTTCTTTTCTTTTTTGTTTTTTTTTTTGTTGTTGTTTGTTTTTTTTTTTGAGGCCTAGTCTCGCTCTGTCACCAGGCCGGAGAGCAGTGGCGCAAACTCAGCTCACTGCAACCGCTGCCTCCTGGGTTTGAGCGATTCTCCTGCCTCAGCCTCCCAAATAGCTGGGATTACAGGCATCCGCCACCACGCCAGGTTAAGTTTTGCATTTTTAGTAGAGACGGGGTTTCATCATGTTGGCCAGGATGGTCTCCATCTGCTGACGTGATCCACCTGCCTCAGCCTCCCAATGTGCTGGGATTACAGGCGTAAGCCACTGTGCCCGGCCAGGAGGAGGTTTTCAGAAACCAATTAACCTCAGAAGGTGGGAGAAATGCCGGTCCACGAGGACACAGCCGTGGGAAATGATATTTACATGGCTAAGAATCTGAGTTTCCTGTGAGAAACAACAGAAAAAAAAATCCTCCTTGTACAAAGAGAGAAAATACGATTTTTTTCCATGAAACCATAGGTTGTGGGCAGTGTAAACCCAAAATTACACATGAGAGCTTCCCCAGAGCTCCGTGTGGGTGGAGAAATGTGTCCTAACTGCTGCCCTGCCTGCTCTCTTGGTACTGGGAACCTGTGAGAATTTCCAAGCCCGACACCCTGCGTCCCGGCTTTTCCCAACAGATGCAGAGCAGTGCGTGTGTAGCCCAGCTGGGCAGCACCCAAACGGCGAGACAGGCCACCAGCTCCCAGAGCTGGGCCATCCTGGCTCCTGAGGACCCTCTGGGGATGGCTCTGGTCAGTACAGCCCTTTCTTTCTCTGCTCTCACAGCCGTGGGGTGCACATGCTCTTTCTGAAGCACTGAGACTCCCCCAGCCGAGGCCAGCAGCCAGACTCAGCCATGTCCTCTCCCTCACTCCAAACTTCCTCCGCTCCTCAGTCTTCACAGCTCGTCCCAACATGGCCACCTGCCACCAGCAGACCACACTGGAGTCCTGTGCACTGCAGCTGCTCCCACAGACTCGTGCTCAACCCTCACTGTGGTCCTGGCTTTCAAGGCCATTGTGCCTGGGAGGAGACGGAGGTGTTGGCTGCTGTCAGGGCACTTGGGTCATTCCTATTTGCTCCTGATGCAGTGACTCTCCCCATGGGATCTCGCTGGGAACCTCTCTCCCACCCACTGCCAGAGACTCACATTCTGAGCCCAGACACAGCCTCCTCAGTCCTCGGGCATCACTGCCTGCCGGGGCACCCTAGGAAACCTGGGAGGCTTCAGTGTGACTTTGCTGGCCAGGATTCCGTCTGACACCTGCATGGAGGCAAGTCCCTGACGTTCAGCTGGAGTTCTGCAGGGCCTGGGTCACCTTCCTTCCCATCCACCAAGAGCAGGTCTCCACCGTGGCCCCTTGGGTGGGCTCCCAGGCTGCACTTTTGCCCCCAGGGCTACACCACCCTTCCCATAGGCTAAGTCCTGATAGGAACACCCTGCAGGGTGAGGGAATAAGAGAGGTTCCAGGTGCAAACAAAACATCAGCAGACACTAAGTTACCCCCTGTACAAAAAAAAATGTACCCTTTACCCTCCTGTTGAAAAAGTAAGCTCTGTGTGTTCTGCCATCACTTCAGAGAAACCAGCCCCTGAATTACCCATTTCAGAATCATGGCCCCCAGATGCATGGGGTGGACATGAGCAGAGGTTAGGGATGTCCTGACGCATCTGACCCTTGACTCCAGTGCCGTGCAGGGAGAAACGCAAGAGGTAGGCTTGGCTGCTGCCCTCCACCATCACAGCTGGTTAGTCGGCCTGATGCCGGAGCTCCACGGAGCCCTCTGACTGGAGGAACGCCGTCCCAGAACAGCTGTAAGGAACAGAGGTACTGAGACCACTTGTCAAACCAATGCCCCATTTTACTAAAAACCACATGTACATTACATTTTACAAAACAGTCCCTTCCTTAACCCCATAAAAGAATGGGGATATTTGGGGAGCTACAGAAACAGGTCCCCCTTCAAATGCTCAGGGCTACCTAGGCCTCCCCAGACCCCTGGTCCAGTGCAGGGCAGGGGCAGCAGAGCCTGCTCACTGCTCCCATCAGCCCAGGGTTCCTGGAGCCCGTCCGGAGCCCTCACTGCCTACCCAGGGCAAGAGGGACCACCTCGGGGGCCGGCCTCAGCTGGACTCACAGCCGCTCCCTGCCTGGGAGGGCTCCAGCCTCAGGAGGAGGAGTGCGGGAACCCATAGTGGTTGTGGTCAGCCTCGCCCAGGGTCACTGTCAGTGACAGGCTGGGCTTCTGTTCCAGCTCCTCCTCCTTCGGGCAGTGCTGTGGGGGTTGGGCTTTGAAGAGGTCTGAGATGTAGTGGACCTGGCAGAGTGGAGGAAGGTGAGACTGGGCAGGGACTGGGCAGGCACCAGGGACATGGGCATGAGCAGGAGGGGGAGGAACAGGGTCCCAGGTGGGCAATGAGAGGAAGAGTGCCTGTGGGGAAAGAGAGCCCTCTTAGTGGAGGACCAGTGGAGAGCACTGGGGTGCTGACGGGCCCAGGGAAGGGCTGCAGCGTGCAGGCAGGAGACCCAGGGAAGGAACTGGGGGAAGAAGGTGTCCAGGGAAGGACTGGGTTTGGGGAGAGGGGTCCCGGGGAGGAATGGGGGAAGGAGGGGTTCCATGAATGGACTGGGCTTGGGACAAAGGGTCCCAGGGTAGGATGTGGGGGGGGAAGGGATGGGTCCAGGGAAGGACTGGGGTTGGGGGAAGTAGTCTCAGCTGAGGAATGGGGGAAGGAGGGGTCCCAGGGATGGACTGGGGTTGGGGAAAAAGGTCCCAGGGGAGGAATGGGGGGAAGGGAGGGGCCCTCAGAAAGGACTGGGGTTGGGGGAAGAGGTCCCAGGGGAGAAGTGGGGAGAAGGGAGGGGTCCAGGGAAGAACTAGGGTTGGGGGAAGAGGTCTCAGAGGAGGATGTGGTGGGGGAGGGAGGGGTACAGGGATGGACTGGGGCTGGGGAATCCCAGAGGAGAAATGAGGGGGAAAAGGGGTCCCAGGGAAGGACTGCAGCTGGGGAGAAGCGGTCCCAGAGGATAACTGGGGGGAAGAGGGGTCCCAGGTATGGACTAGGGTTGGGGGAAGGGGTCCCAGGGAGGAATGTGGGGAAGGAGGGGGTCCCAGAAAGGACTGGGGTTGGGAGAAGGAGTCTCAGGGGAGGAATGGGGGAAGAGGGGTCCAGGGATGGACTCGTGTTGGGGAAGGAGTCTCAGGGGAGGATCTGGGGGTGAAGGAGAGGTCCAGGTAAGGACTGGAGTTTGGGGTAGGGGTCCGAGGGGAAAAACCGGGGGAAGAAGGGGTCCCAGGGAAGGACCACGGTTGGAGGAAGGAGTCCCAGGGGAGGACTGCGTGGGGCACGAGTGTGCAGGGAAGGACCAGGGTTGGGCAGGGAGTGGTCTCTGGACAGCACAGGGGATGAGTCAGGGTCAGAAGCTCACAGTGAGGCCAGCCACCAGCGCCCCCTGCAGGAGGCCAGCAAAGATGTCGCTCCAGTGGTGTTTGTGATCAGACACGCGGGTGTAGCCCACATAGAGGGCAAAGGCCACCAGGAAGAACTGGACCGTGGGCAGCAGCAGCTGCGTCCACTTCCAGCAGAGCTGCGCCTGCATGTAGAGCTGGGACGGGAGATGGCGCCTCAGACTGTGCCCTGCCAGGCACACCCACGCCCACTGCACAGATGGCAGCTCCAAGGCCGAGGGCACAAAACCAGCCAGCCCAGGGCCTCCTGTTTTTACAAACAAGTCGGTTTGCCCCCATCACCACCACGACCCACCCATTTTACAGCTGGAAAAACCAAGGTCCAGGGAAGGGAGTGACTTGACGGACGAGCCCCGGAAAACGGACTCACCGCCAGGAACACCACGCAGTACATCCCAAAGGAGGCGTGTCCTGAGTAGAAAGACAACCTGGGGAAGGAGAGGCAGCAGGTTGGCTGATAAATAGATAAACAAAATGTAGTGTGTCTCTACCACGGAATATTATTCATCTGTAGAAGAAATCAGATACTGACACACACTATGACATGAAAGAACTCTGTAAACATTGTGCTAAAGTGAAAAAAAAAAAAAAAAAAGCCAGCCACAAAAGATCACACATTGCACAATCCTGTTTATATAAGAGGTCCAGATTAGGCAACTCTATAGTGACAGATAATAGATCAGTGGTTGCCTATGGGAGCATAAGGTTATAGGGGAGTAGAAGCTAGTAGTAAAGAAATGTGGATTTCTCTATATGGTAATAAAAGCTTCTAAAATTGATTGGGGTAATAGGTGCACAGCTCCATGAATATTCTAAAAACCACCGAATTGCACACTTTAATAAATAAATTGTATGGTATGTGAAGTGCATTTCAATAAAGGTGTTATTTTAAAATACATATATATATATATATTGGTGGCCAGGCATAAGTGGCTCATACCTGCCTATAATCCCAGCACTTTGGGAGGCAGAGGCAGGAGAAACACTTGATTCCAGTAGTTCGAGACCATCCTAGGCAACATAGCATGACCCCATCTCTACAACAATAGATAAAAAATTTACCTCTGTGTGATGATGTATGTCTGTAATCCTAGCTACTTAAGAGGCTGAGATGGGAGTACTGCTTGAGCCCAGAAGAATGAAGCTACAGCAAACCATAATCACACCACTGCAATGCAGCCTGAGTGACAGAGCAAGTCTCTGTCTCTGTAAAGAAAAGGAAAGAAATGCAAGTTTTTAAAATTGATTTGTGAGAGTAACCAAGTTTGAGGAGAAACAGAAGAAAAAAGAGCACTGAATGGTGAGGGTAGTGGCTGGTTTGCCTCAGTTGCTAGCTAATTAATTGGCTTCTGAAAAATTTCTTACTAAAATCCCAGCTCTGGGGTTCAGTCATGCAGTCAAATGATAAACCCTAAATCCTTTACAAATGCTCATCATCTTTCTTTACATGCCTTCTAGTGAAAAATTATTAAGTGCCTAAATATCAAGTGGTCTGAAATGATATCAGCTGTTTATTAAAGAAATAACATCTCAGCCAGGTGAAGTGGCTCATGCCTGTAATCCCAGCACTTTGGGAGTCCAAGGCGGGCAAATCACCAGAGGGCAGGAGTTTGAGACCAGCTTAGAAAACATGGCAAAACCTCATCTCTACTAAAAATACAAAAATTAGCTGGGTTTGATGGTGCATGCCTGTAATCCCAGCTACTTGGGAGGCGGAGGTAGTGAATCTCTTGAACTCGGGACGTGGGGCTTGCAGTGAGCCAACATAGCACCACTGCGCTCCAGCCTGGGCAACAAGAGTGAAACTCCATCTCAGAAAAAAAGAAAAAACAAAAGAAATAACATCTCAATTTTTTTGTTTGTTTTTGAGATGGAGTCTTGCTCCATCACCCAGGCTGGAGTGCAGTGGTGTGGTTTTGACTCATTGCAACCTCCACCTCCCAGGTTCAAGTGATTCTTCTGCCTCAGCCTCCTGAGTAGCTGGGATTACAGGCACGTGCCACCATGCCCAGCTAATTTTTTATTTTAGGTAGAGACGGGGTTTTGCCATGTTGGTCAGGAGGATGTAGATCTCTTGACTTCATGATCCACCCTCCTTAGCCTCCCAAAGTGCTGGAATTATAAGCATGAGATTTTAATTATAAGCACTGCACCCAGCATTTAACATCTCAATTTTTGAAAACCATGAGTCAAATATTATTTTCCTTTTCTCATTTTACAGGTGTGCAACCTAAAGGACAGAAAACTTAAAGAATTTTCCTAAGTGGCAGAATGCAGATTTAAATTCTATCACTTTGGCCTCAGAGCTTGTGCTTTATTTTATTATGATAAATTCATCTTTTTTAAAACCAAGAGACTTACGCAAAATTCTGCTAGGATTTAAAAAAAAAAAAAAAAGCCTCTTCCTTTTCTTGACCATGGCTGCAGGCAGGGCTCACACTGCATTTTCTTTACTTATATATGTCCTGCTTGGATGAAGACATGACAGGGATCTCCTGTCATGTCCCCCTCTTATGAGCAGACCCCATAAGCATGGAGAGAAAGAAATACATTAGAGGGTGTTGTAGGAAATGCTTTCATTCCAGGCACTGCTGTTTAAACTACCCCTAAACTTTCTTTCCTTAAAAGAACAGAGAAAACAAAGAGGACAAAAGATGAAGAAACGTTCCACGTGACCCTCTGCATCCTTATTTGTTGTAATAAAGAAAAAGCATTTTAGGGATTTTTTTGAGTGCAGTTTGTAAGGTGATTCATGTTATTTATTTTCTGTTAATGATTTTCAAAATGTCAATTAAAAACATTCAGAAATTTAGCTTTATCACAGGCAGCTGTGCACATGTGAAGTTAGCTTGATTAACTTCATCTGTATAAACATATAGCTAGTGAACTGACATAACTGATAAACTGGAGAATCAACAGAAACATGCCAAAGACCGGCCCTTGTTTTCCATGGCGATCTCAATTTCAGGAATCTTTACATTACTCTCAGGGCTTCATGGTCTTTAGGGGACTGCAAAGCTATAAATTAAGCACAGAATTACTTTAGTATATTGTAGAAAAATACAGAAGAAGATGCTTTATAAGAGCAGAGTATAAACTCATACAGTTTGGTGATTTTCAAAGAAACCTGAAGAATTAAACTTGTAGTGTAGTCCTCCACAAGGGGCTCAACAAAGCCTTGGAAACATAAATGAAGTAGAATTGCACATGTGACACTTTTAGTAAATTTAAAAAAAAAAAAAGAAAGAAAAAGAAAAAAATGGTCCATTAAATAAAATACCTTAAAAAGCCAAGTAACTAACTGCAAGTCCCACAAAGACATTGGGCAATGATTCTGTATGATTTCAGGCATGCTGATAAAGAATGTCTTAATGTAGTAAAATATAATGAGAAGTACATGTAATTTCTTACCTTTAGTGTTTATTTTACTAGCCATTCCAGGAGGGAAGTAGCAAATAACTAGTTCAGGTCTAGAAAGAAAACCAAGAAATTTTTTACAGTAACCAGTACAATGGCAGTCTCACAGCTAGGAAAATGGTCAAGATATGACTAGGGATTTTTCCTAAAGGCATTTACAGAGTCATCCTGTAATGTAACAATAATTCCTATCATTGTGGACAAAAACTCGGACTTTTCCTTCCCATGACTGGCAAGTAATTATTTAAAAAGTAAATTACTTCTTTCATAAAGAAAAACAAAATTAACACTAGTGTACATTCTTTAGTCACTAAAATTCTGCAGAAACCCGGATATAATAAGAAACTCAATTATCCTACCAGGTGTGGTGGCTCACACCTATAATCCCAGCACTTTGGGAGGCCAAGGTGGGTGGGTCACATGAGGTCAGGAGTTTGAGACCAGCCTGACCAACTTGATGAAACCCGGTCTCTACTAAAAATACATAAATTAGCCAGATGTGGTGGTGCATGCCTGTGATCCCAGCTACTTGGGAGGCTGAAGCAGGAGAATCACTTGAACCCAAAAAACCAAGGTTGCAGTGAGCTGAGATTGCACCACTACACTTCAGACTGGGCAATAGAGCAAAACTCCATCTCTCTCTCTCTCTCTCTCTCTCTCTCTCTCTCTCTCTC
>NW_022436972.1:24866478-24870077 GCF_009761245.1 Sapajus apella | reverse complement strand
CTCTCTCTCTCTCTCTCCATATATATATATATATATGTGTGTGTGTGTGTGTGTGTGTGTGTGTGTGTGTGTATATATATGCATACACACACACACACAATCACACACACACACACATATATATATCTCACCTCTTGACCTATGATCAACGTTCCTTCTAAACTCAATTGAAGGCACCAGATATCACAAGCCAGATGGCAAGAAATTAAATAAATTTCAGTCTTTTTATGCCATTCCAATTACATCTTGGTCAGTTTAAAAACATGTTTCAGCAAATGTTGGAGGAGTTTTTCTCCTTCTTCAGGGGTCATCTCTCACTTTATGCTGCCTAACAAAAGACCTCACACACTTAGAAAGAGGATGGAGACAGGCCAGCTTCAGGACATGCTGCACAAGGAGAACCAACTGTCCCAAAAAGAAAGGGTTCTACACCACACTGAAAACTTCACAATTGACCAGCTACACACAAATGCCTGAAGTATGGAAGTCCAACAAGAAAATGAATAATTGGTGATATCAAGACTTCTGACCCAAGGGCCTGCAGCTGGTGTGGCCATTCAACAAAATATCTGACTTTAAATGGTGACACATTGGACTGTGACATGCAATAAAAGAACTGAAGCAGCAAAGTGTCTTGATTTGGGTTTCCTTTCCATCTTACCCAGCTCCAGCCAGTGAAGAAGTGAGCATGCCTGTGGTGCTCCTGACACATCTGGGGTAGTTCCCATTCACAGTGGTCAACCATTGGGATTTTCCCACACATTGCAGGGTCATCATTCATCTATGCTAACCTATAATGTGCAGATAAAAGCTCCTTTTTAGAGACTGGTGAGAAAATTGTCAAATCTGAAAGCTCACGAACTGTCTCAGCCAGGGGGGAACACATGTAGGAAAGCCTATGGAATCTGACGTCAGAAGCCTAATCTCAGGTAGGCCTCTACAGGTTTACAATTGTGAGTAATTAACTTACTTTCTCTAGGCTCTGTTATTCTCATACAAATCACAAGAAAGGTAGACCGAATAGTCTCCCAGATCAATTCCAACCTCAACATCCTCTGGCTTTGTGATTAAAGAATGATACTAGTATGGCTGAAACTGTGGCTTAACCCCAATAGGAGCCTGCTGGGATCATGCTAGGCAAAACTAGTCCACACAGACAGAGCCATTCTGACCACATCCCTCCCTATGCCAGCTATCATACAGATATGCACCACTGGTATGAGAAGTCCCTTCTACATAAGACATTGACTGATTCAATAATAGGCTGATTTATTCATTCAACCAACAAGTATTTACTGAGCACCTTCTAGGTATTTAGGGATACGACAGAACAAAACAGACAAAATCCCTTCCCTTATGGAGTTTACATTTTAGTGAAGGACAAGGGGGAGTCAGACATCAAATAGGAAACATAAATTAAGGATATATTTTATTCAGAGCAGTGCTGGGATTCACTCAGGGTGGCTCCCAAAATATTAAGGGAAATATTAGGGAAGTTATAGATTATAGTATCAAACCTTTTTGGAAAGCCAAAATGTTTTAATGAGTCAGGTTGAAGACAGCCAGTTCTTACCTTAGAGCTTTAAGTCACAAGGTGACTTAAACATAAGGTAATAAAAGCTTCCCCAGTTAAATCTGTTCACCCCACATTCCTTTGTCTCTACTCTGTTTACTCATATAAACTTTGTGCTAGATGGCCTTCTCGGGGGAGGCTGAAAAAGAATTACTAGTTAATGGTGTTTATTCTGGGCCTCAGAAGCAAAGGGTTTTATGATTCGTAAATCCACTCTTTTTTTTTTTTTTTTTTTGAGACGGAATTTCACTCTTGTTACCCAGGTTGGAGTACAATGGTGCGATCTTGGCTCACTGCAACCTCCGCCTCCTGGATTCAGGCAATTCTCCTGTCTCAGCCTCCTGAGTAGCTGGGATTACAGGCACGCGCCACCATGCCCAGCTGATTTTTTGTATTTTTAGCAGAGATGGGGTTTCACCATGTTGACCAGGATGGTCTCGATTTCTTGACCTCGTGATCCACCTGCCTTGGCCTCCCAAAGTGCTGGGATTACAGGCGTGAGCCACCACACCCGGCCAAATCCACTCTTTTATCCATGTTAATTATTTACAAGCATGCTGACTTAAAACCTATTATTAAATCTATACTGAATAAATGCAAGAAGGAACAAGAAGTTGTAGTCAATTAGCAGCAATCACCCTGTAAAAGCAGCTGAGGACCCCTTAGCCCAACTCTTGCACTGTATTCTGTATGTAAGAGAGTATTTCATTCATCTGCTGCTAAGACAAGGTCTGCAGGACAGACCTCCGCAGGTAGTGATCAAAGTCTCAGAGCAGCCTGGAGGCCGTTGATAAAGTGACTTTTGAACCACAGTCCTAAGCAGTGAGAGAGTGAGCCATGCAGACAGTAGGGGAAGAATGTTCCAGGCAGAGGAAACAGCAAGGCCCAGAGACAGGACAGGATCAAGCCTGCCTAACGTGCCAAAGGAAACAACATGAGCTCAGTGTTTATAAAGAGGAGTAAGAGCAGGAGGGTAGCAGGAAGAACAGTGAGACAGGTGGCAGGGGCCAGGTCATGTACAAAACAAAGCCACTGGAGAGTTTGAACAGAGAGGTAATTATGATGTTAATTCCACTGTGAAAGGATTGTACTAGCTGTTGTATTGAGAGTAGAGTGGCCAGGCACGGTGGCTCACTCCTGTAATCCCAACACTTTGGGAGGCCAAGGCAGGTGGATCACTTGAGGACAAGTGTTCAAGATCAGCCTGGCCAACATGATGAAACCCTGTCTCTACTAAAAATGCAAAAAATTAGCCGGGCATGGTGGCTCATGCCTGTAATCCCAGCTACTAGGAAGGCTGAGGCAGGAGAGTTGCTGGAACTCAGGAGGCAGAAGTTACAGTGAGCCTGGATCACGGCATTGTACTCCAGCCTTAGTGACAAAGCAAGACTCCGTCTGAAAAAAAAGAGAGAGAAAGAGAGTAGACTGAAGAAGGCAAACATGGAAACAAAAAAAGCCAGTTAGAAGACTACTGAGATAATCCAGGTAAGAGATGGTGGCAGAGTGGCAGCAGTAAGGTGTGAAGAGAGACCGATTCTGAAGTTGAATCAACAGGACACTTGAAGACAGGATCATCTTGGAAAATCTTGGAACTACTGCGGAATCAAATGAAGCTAAATGGCACTAAATTCTAACATTCACTGTGAAATCCTGCGAACAGGGTTTGTTCATCTCTGTTACCTAGTGTCCCACCCAGTGCTTGGCACATAATGGGGATACAAAAAGTCTTTAATTCTTAAATGAATAAAGGTGGCACTGAATATATTACAAAGTCAAAAGACCTGCAGTTTGATAGGTCATTAGGAGATCAAAAAGCATCTGGTACTAGACATATTTTACTAACAGTGGGTTCACCTTCACTGAGTGAATCACCTTCTAAGCAGTGAGCTGAGATCATGCTAGTGCATGGGCAACAAGAGAGAAACTCCAGTTCAAAAAAGAAAGAAAGAAAGAGGAAGGAAGGAAGGAAGGAAGGAAGGAGGAAGGAAGGAAGGAAGGAAGGAAGGAAGGAAGGAAGGAAGGAAGG
>NW_022436972.1:24775970-24866468 GCF_009761245.1 Sapajus apella | reverse complement strand
GGAAGGAAGGAAGGAAGGAAGGAAGGAAGGAAGGAAGGAAGGAAGGAGAGAGAGAGAGAGAGAGAGAGAGAGAGAGAGAGAAAGAAAAAGAAAGAAAGAAAGAAAGAAAGAAAGAGAAAGAAAGAAAGAGAAAGAAAGAAAGAGAAAGAAAGAAAGAAAAGAAAAATAGAAATGTTTCATGACTTTAAGGCAATATGGAAACAGCTAAACTTTTTATAGAAATCTGAACCACATTATAAAGCCAGAAGAACATACTAGCTAATATTATTTAATACATACAGTACTAAAGAGAAGAGGTAATAATTTTAAAACAAACATCAGTGTAACATTATTGGACTTAAAAATATATACTTTTTAAATAACAGAAGCAGAAGATTCTTCTGAACTATACATTGCAGCTAGCATTTATTTTCTAAAGATTAAAATAATACAACAGCTACCAAAAATCAAGAGCTAGCCAGACACGGTGGCTCACACTTGCAACCTCAGCACTTTGGGAAGCCGAGGCAGGTGGATCACTTTAGGTCAGAAGCTGGAGACCCCATCTCTACTCAAAATACAAAAATTAGCCAGGTGTGGTGGCACTCACCTCTAGTCCCTAGGGAGGATGGCCTGAATCTGAGAGGCGGAGGTTGCAGTGAGCTGATTGTGCCACTGCACTCCAGCCTAGGTAACAAAGAAAAATAAAAGTCAAAAGCATGGGGAGTATTAAAATCAAACATAACCAATGGTCTCCCAACAGAACGGCTCCATTTTTTGGCAAGCATTATATGTTAAAGTCTATTTGCTACACATTGGTATTTGCACTGAAGTTTCAAGTGCACATTAGTGCTGACTTAGGTTTAATGTCCTCTGCTGTACACTAAACTTGAATATCACACTTATATATCAAAACAAAAGTATCTTTCCTTAAGGCAATTACCTTATAACTGCTTTAAAATTACAAAATGTGAATATTGTTTTGATAATTTCACAGTAACTGAACATTATTGTCTTTAAACAAAACAATCTAATAAATCACCATCAAAACAAAAGCCCCACAACATAATCTGTTTCACCTTATAAAAAGCACTGACATTTATAAGACTGTCTTAGTCAATTTATAAAACAGTAATAGCTAGTTATTTTTACTCAGAATAGTACTAATTTAATAACATAATAAAGACATATGCCGAGTGTAGTGGCTCATGCCTGTAATCCCAGCACTTTGGCAGACAGAGGCAGGTAAATCACTTGAGGTCAGGAGTTCAAGACCAGCCTGACCAACATCTGTCTCTACTAAAAACACAAAAATTAGCTGGGTGTGGTAGTGCATGCCTATAATCCCAGTTTCTTGGGAGGCTGAGGCAGCAGAATTGCTTGAACCTGGAAGGCAAAAGTTGCAGCGAGCCGAGTTCATGCCCCTGCAATCAAGCTTAGGTGACAGAGCAAAATTCTGTCTGAAAAATCAAACAAACAAATAAATAAAGACACAAGGAGGAAGCATTTATTATGTATTTATATGCCAGGCATTATGTGAAGCACTTTACTATCTTATCAGATCTTTGAGATAGATCTTCAGTTCTCATAACCACAGAATAGGATGATACTAAGGCTCAGACAGGATAAGAGATGTGGCCCTGCTGTGTCCCCAGAGCCTATGCTTTTAGATAAGATTAAGAAACTAATTTGTTTTTAAAAAAAAATTCAATTCAATTCCTCAGATCCAGGGCTTTGCAATAAATATGTAAATAAATCCTCATTGTCCATGCTTCCTGGTAGCACATGTTATGACTTTTTTTTTTTTCCTTTAAAATGCACCAACAAAGGCCAGGTGTGGTAGCTCATGCCTGTAATCCCAGCACTTTTGGAGGCCAAGGCAAGAAATCAAGATCAAGAAATAAAGACCATCCTGGCTGACATGGTGAAACCCTGTCTCTGCTAAAATTCCAAAAATTACCTGGGTGTGGTGGCACACACCTGTGGTCCCAGCTACTCAGGAAGCTGAGGCAGGAGAGTCACTTGATCCTGGGAGGTGGAGGTTGCAGTGAGCCAACACTGTGCCACTGCACTGCAGCCTGGTGACAGAGCTGAATTCTGTCTCAAAACAAACAAACAAACAAGAACCTACAAAAACCAGAAAAAAAGGCTTAAGCTATTATAAAGTGCAAGAAACACTAAGAGAACCTTAAGCACATAGCTAAAAATATTGTGGAAAAGTTATTGAATTCATTAGCAAATTTACTCTAATTCTAGTTTTTCATTTTCATTGAGAGTTAGGTTATAATATTCATATTGAAGACAAAATGTTCATTTCAAGTATATTAACATAAATAACTTCAATATTGTTTATCATGTTTAAATGTTCACTTAAAGCAATTTAGTTAAAATTCTGCATACTACACAATTTTACAGCTTGCTACTAATGTTGCAAAGTAAATAGTCATCCAAATAGAAACAGCAAAATACATAATGTTTCTACTGGTTGTTGCTATTTTTTAGGTGAACATTTGATGTGCCAACAGATAGATGATAATAACAAATTGCTAACTTCTTTCATTATGATATAAAGGTAGCTTCAGGACAGGATAGTGTAAGGGTAAAGAAGAATTTCAAATCTAACATTAACTCAGTGACGCATCAAGATAAAAGCAGAGACAACAGGGGCATCTTGGCAAATACCATTTTTTTTTTTTTTTTTTTTGAGAAAGAGTTTTGCTCTTGTTGCCCAGGTTGGAGTGCAATGGCAGGATCTCGGCTCACTACAATCTTCACCTCCTGCGTTGAAGTGATTCTCCTGCCTCAGCCGCCGGAGTAGCTAAGATTACAGGCATGCACCACCACACCCAGCTAATTTTGTAGTTTTAGTAGAGACAAGGTTTCTCCATGTTGGTCAGGCTGGTCTCAAACTCCCGACTTCAGGTGATCTGCCTACCTCAGCCTCCCAAAATGCTGGAATTACAGGCATGAGCCACCGCACCCCACCAAATACCGCATGTAACAGAACAGATTAAAGAAATACATTTTCTTAGCTTTGCAGTAATGTAGAAACAAATAACGTTTCTATTATTTCGACAGACACTACAAAGCACCTTACAAGGAAAAACATACAAAAATGGCACAATCGACCGACCAGTGGCCCTGGGTTTGTCCACAGTACTCCCATGGTGAACAGTAACTGCATTGTGTAAATGCTCATGAACAAAGTCTTACTGGACTTTTCCAATTTAGACGCACTACATTTTCTTTCAAACAGTTCTTCAACTTCTTTTCATTGATCAGTGATAGAATTATCTCATTCTCTGAAAACTGAGCAAAAGTTGATTCTCAATAATACATCCCTATGTCAGAGCAGCACTAAAATATAATGACTTATTTCCTGCATTTTACATTCTAACAGTCCATTATCATTTTACTGCTTTCAAAAAAATTTTCTGTTTTGGTGGTTCTTAGAACTAGTTTAATGGGAGAATACAAGAGAAGTTTTAGGGCAGGTGCAGTGGTGCACACCTGTAATCCCAGTACTTTGGGAGATTGAGGCAAGTGGATCACTTGATGTCAGGAGTTCAAGACCAGTCTGGCCCACATACTGAAACATTATCTCTACCAAAAATATAAAACAGCCAGTTGTAGTGGTGTGCTTCTGTAATCCCAACTACTTGGGATGCTGAGGCAAGAGAATCACTTGAACCCAGGAGGCGAAAGTTGCAGTAAGCCTAGGTCATGCCATTGCCCTCCAGCCTGGGTGACAAAGTGAGACTCCATCTCAAAAAATAAATAAATAAACGAAAAGAGAAGTTTTAAAGTTTACTACCTCATGTTAGCCTTTTAATTTCTGGAAAGCAGAAAAGATCAATCAAATTAAACACAACAACAGGAAAACCACCATCAGGAGGTCTCCAGGTGCCCTTTAGCAAACTTCCAAAAACACGTCTCAGCTGTGTGGAAATAAGACTTTACAGCAGCCAGGTGCAATGGTGCAGGACTGTAATCCCAGCACTTTGCGAGCAGAGGCAGCCAGATCGCTTTGTGTTCAGGGAAACAGAGTAGAAACCCCCATTCCCCCCCACCCCCGCCACCACCCTCCACCCTCTTCTCTACTGAGAATACAAAACTTAGTCAGGTGTGGTGGCAGGCACCTGTAGTCCCAGCTACTCAGGAGGCTGAGGCGGGAGAATTGCCTGAGCCCAGGTGGCAGACATTGCAGTGAGCCGAGACCTTGCCGCTGCCAGTCTGGGAAACAGAACAAGCCTCCGTATCAAAATAGTTAAAAAAAAAAAAAAGAAAGAAAGAAAGAAAGAGAGAGAGAGAGAGAGAAAGAAGAAAAGAAAGAAAGAAAAGAAAGAAAGGAAGAAAGAAAGAAAGAAAGAAAGAAAGAAAGAAAGAAAGAAAGAAAGAAAGAAAGAAAGAAAGAAAGAAAGAAAGAAAGAAGAAAGAAAGAGAGAAAGAAGAAAGAAAGAAAGAAAGAAAAGAAAAGAAAAAAAATAAGGTTAAGATGGACCCCAGAGTTTAAAGATAACACGTTTAAGAGGAACCCACCCCCCAAAAAAAAAATCCCAACCCTTTTTCTCTCAATCATTAAAACACCAAAAGGGTGTAATAGTTTTGCAGCCTACCTGTAGTAGGCTGATACTAACCCCCCAAGGTACCCGTATCCTAATCGCAAGAACCAGTGAACATGACCTGGTATGGCAAAAGGGGCTTTGCAGATATAATGAACTTAAGAGTCTTTGTCTGGGAAGATTATCCCAGCCCGTCCCAGCTGGGTTGGTGTACTCACCCGGATTCTTATAAGGGCAGAGCAGGTGAGGAGAGTGGTGGGCGGTGTAGTAATGGAAGCAGGAAACTTAAGTCAATCAAGAAGGGCAGCACAAACTGAGGATTGCAGGCCATCTCCAGGGCCAGGAAAGGGATTCTCCTGCAGAGCCTCCAAAGGCACTGGCCCTGCTCCCCACTTGAGTCAGTAAGACTGACTTTAGAATTCTGGCCTTCAGAACCGTAAGGGCATACATTGTGGTAATTTGTTGCAGCAGCAACAGAAAATTAGTATTGTAGTGAAGCCTCAAAACCTACCTGAAGGGGCCGAGTATGGTGGCTCATGCCTATAATTCCTGCACTTTAGGAGGCCGAAATGGGCAGATCACTTGAGGTCAGGAGTTTGAAAACCCATCTCTATAAAAAATACAAAAATTAGCCGGTGCAGTAGCACATGCATGTAATCTCAGCTACTTAGGAGGCAGAGACATGGGAATCGCTTGAAACTGGAAGGGAGGAGGTTGCAGTGAGCTGAGATTGAGCCACTGCACTCCAGCCTAGGTGACACAATGAGATTTCATCTCAAAAAAAAACCAAACAACAACAACAAAAAATCACCTAAAGAAGGTTTCCAGTTCTGTCCCCCACCCAACCCCCAGAAAAAGAAAATTTTTGGATGTGGACCATGAACAGGGAGAAAAAAGCACCTCCTCATGACAGAGCCCTACCCAGGAGAAACCCAAGGGAAGGCATTGTCAGGCCAACCACTCTGTCAAGGCCATTTTCTTTTTCTTTTTTTGAGACACAGGTTCACTCTGTCTCCCAGACTGGAATGCAGTGGTATGATCTCAGCTCACTTCGACCTCTGCCTCCCCAGTTAAAACGATTCTCCTGCCTCAGCCTCCCAAGTAGCTGGGATTACAGGAGCATAGCATGCCTGTCTAATTTTTGTATTTTTAGTATAGACAGGGTTTTGTTATGTTGCCCAGGCTGGACTCGAATTCCTGGCCTCAAGTGATCCACCCAACTCAGCCTCCCAAAATGCTGGGATTACAGGCTTGAGCCAGGGTACCCAGCACTCACCAAGTCCTTTGATCGCAGTCTTTTTCAGATGATTAGTCCTTGTCTAGTCTGGCTCTGCCACAGTCTCCCTCTCACCAAGTTGGAATCCCTAGTTACTCTTCAGAAGAGGAAAGTGTGTACCGCAATCCCAGCTTGATATGGTTTAGATCTGCATTTAACTCATGGAACCTGGCTGCTCCCCAGGCCCTGGAGAAAAAAGGGTTTCTCTGTGGGCATGATAGAGGATCAGCCTGTTTGGCACCCTTGCCCCTCACCACCGATCTTCCTGCTTCTTTATACACAGGCTCAGAGGGATGGCCGTTGAGTTTTTGGTCAGCCAGGGGCTTGAACACAATGGAATGTCTTCTAATACAGGTGACTACTATAAGCAATAAAACAGGTTGGGTTTGGCAGTTCTCATATGTAATCCCAGCACTTTGAGAGGCTGAGGCTGGAGGATCACTTGATCCCAGCTGTTTGAGACCAGCCCGGGCAACAGGGTGAAAGCCCATCTCTACAAAAAATAAGTTAGTCTTGCATGGTGGTGCACCTGTGGTCCCAGCTACTGAAAGCCTGAAGCAGGAGGACTGCTTGAGCCTGAGAGGTGGAGGCTGCAGTGAGCCACAATTGCACCTAGATGCAGTGAGCCTGGATGACAGAGTGAGACCTTGTCTTCAAAAGAAAAAAAATTCCATTGTAAGGATGAAACAGGCTGAGTACAGTAGTTCACAGCTGTAATATCCGGACTTTGGGAGGCTAAGGCAGGAGGACTGCTTGAAGCCAGGAGTTTGAGACCAGCGTGTGTAACATAGGGGGACCCAGTCTCTACAAAAAACACCAAAAAGCCAGACATGGTGGCACATTCTTGTAGCCAGCTACTCGGGAGGCTGGGTGGGGGTGGAGACTACAGTGAGCCATGATGTCACCTCTGCGCTCCAGCCTGGGTAGAGTAGTACAGTCAGAACTCAGCGCAGCCTGCACCTGCACAGAGTGAGACCCTGTCTCAAAAAAAAGAAAAAAGGCTTGGGGCTCATGCCTGTAATCCCAGCACTTTGGGAGGCCGAGGTGGGCAGATCACGAGGTCAGGAGATCGAGACCATCCTCGCCAATATGGTGAAATTCCATCTCTACTAAAAATACAAAAAAATTAGGTGGGCATGGTGGTGCACACCTGTATTCCCAGCTACTCGGGAGGCTGAGGCAGGAGAATTGCTTGAACACAGGAGGCAGAGATTGCAGTGAGCCTAGATCGTGCCACTACACTACAGCCTGGGATTACAGGTGCGTGCCACCAGGCCTGGCTAATTTTTGTATTTTAGTAGAGATAGGGTTTCGCCACGTTAGCCAGGCTGGTCTCCAGCTCCTGACCTCAGATGATCCTCCCACCTCAGCCTCCCAAAGTGCTGGGATTGCAGGTGTGAGCCACTGTACCCAGCCTGATTTTTGTCAAGTATTTAAAAATATAAAACCAATAAACATTATTGTGCAGCTCATGGGCTATATAAAAACAGGTGGTGGGATCTCTTTCTCCCATGTAGATACTGTATGACATGGTTTCCAGAGCCCTGGCTAGATGTTTGTTTGAGACAGAGTCTCTGTTGGCCAGGCAGGTGGAGTGGCATGATCTCAGCTCACTGCAACCTCCGCCTCCCAGGTTCAAGCAATTCTCGTGCCTCAGCCTCCCTGGTAGCTGGGATTACAGGCACTACCACACCCAGCTAATTTTTTGTAGTTTTAGTAGAGATGGGGTTTCACTACATTGGCCAGGTGCTCTCAAGCTCCTGGTCTCAAGTGATCCACCTATCTTGGCTTCCCAAAGTGCTGGGATCACAGGCATAAGCCCTGGCTAGGTACATTTAAGGTATAATGGCATATGGAGGCTGAGGTGGGAGGATCACTTGAGGCCAGGAGATCAAGGCTAGCCTGGGTAACATTCCAACCAGAGAGACCCTATCTGTACAAAAAAAAATTTTTTTTAATTAACTGAGCATGTTGGTAGTGCACACCTATAGCACTAACTACTTGGGAGGCTGAGGCAGGAGAATTGCTTGAGGCCAGGAGTTCAAGGTTACAGTGAGCTGTGATAACGCCACTGAATTCCAGCTATGAGACAGAGCAAGACCCTCTTTCTAAAAATTGTAAAAAAATGTTTTGTTTTATTCAGACAGAGTCTTGCTACATCACCCAGGCTGGAGTGCAGTGGTGCAATCTCAGTTCACTGCAACCTCCACCTCCTGGGTTCAAACAGTTCTCCAGCCTCAGCCTCCTGAGGAGCTGGGATTACAGGCGTGTGTCACTGGGTCTGGCTCATTTTTGAATTTTAGTAGACACCGGATTTCACCATGTTGGCCAGGCTGGTCTCCAACTCCTGACCTCAAACGATCCACCCATCTAGGCCTCCCAAAGTGCTGAGATTACAGGTGTGAGTCACTGTGCCTGGCCTTGTGAAAAATGTTAGTGGCATTTTGATTATAATTGAATACTTGAAAAAAAAATGAAATGCACATGCGTATGATTGTTTTTGCCAGGACTAGGGGCCAGGACGTTTTCTAATGCCTTCACCTTGTATTGCAGGGCCTTGCAAACAATAGGTGCTTAGCAAGTACAATCGAAGGCACTCAGAGAGTGCTCGGTGTGCAGTGCATACATATTACCATTAGGAAGGAAGAGAGGAGAGAGAAAGAACATGGGAAAATTCAGGGCAATTGATCAGGTTGACACCATCGTTGCTAAAAATCAGAGACTAGGCCGTGTGCGGTGGCTCATGCCTGTAATTTCAGCACTTTAGGAGGCTGAGGCAGGTGGATCACTTGAGGTCAGGAGTTCGAGACCAGCCTGGCCAACATGGCAAAACCTCATCTCTACCGAAAATACAAAAATTAGCCAGGCATGGTGTGGCAGGTGCCTGTAATCCCAGCTACTAAGGAGGCTGAGGCAGGAGAATCACTTGAACCCGGGATGCGTAAGTTGCAGTTACACGGGATCATACCATTGCACTCCAGCCTGAGGGACAGAGCAAGACTCCCCCTCAAAAAAAAAAAAAAAAATTCAGAGAAGATCAAGATATCCACACATAATACACCGTGTCATTTTCCCTGTGCACTTTTCCTGCCTCTTGGTAGACAGCTCCTAACATCACCATGAGATCCTGGTGAAGAAGGGGTGAATACTGGGGTTGCTACAGTTTAATGAACCATTTTTCCCCCAGAGAGAGATGCTCATCTTCTGTCAGATTCCCTTGAGTGTTTTTCCAACCCCTGCTGTGGGCGGTTTACCCTCAGGCCACTTCTCCATGCAGCCACCAGGTGGCGCCATTGCTGCATAAATGAAACAAACTGACCCAGGATTAGAAAATAGTGTTCTCTTTTCTTTGAGCTGGGTGGGGTGGGTCAAACCTGTAATTCCAGCACTTAGGAAGGCTGAGGTGGGTAGATCACTTAAGGCCAGAAGTTCGAGACCAGTCTGGCAACATGGTGAAACCCTGTCTGTACTAAAAATACAAAAATTAGCCAGGCATAGTGACGCACGTCTGTAATCCCAGCTACTAGGGAGGCTGAGACAGGAGAATTGGCTGCGAAGCAGAGGTTGCAGTGAGCTAAGATTGTGACACTGCACTCCAGCCTGGGTAACAGAGCAAGGCGCCATCTCAAAAAAAAAAAAAATAGTATTCCTAAGGACTGATAGGGGAAACTGAGGCACGCAGACCGGAGTTGGGGTGTGACTTGGTGAGAGAATGGGTTCAAGTAACCTGTGAAGGACTCTCAGAAAGTCACAGCAACTTAAAAATCATTTATTCTACACCCCACTTCCACATTTTCCAGAAATAGAAACCAAAGCTGAGAGAGGGAATATAACTATCCCAAAAGCACCATGTTGGTGGGGAGTAGGGTTCCCAGAGAAAACACAGGACACCCAGTGAAGTGTGAGTTTCGGACTCTCAGTGTATGTCCCAAATAATGCACGACGCTTAACTAAAACCTTATTCACTCTTCGTCTTCCAAGGTAACTGTGCATCTGTATCATAATTTGCTAAGTCTGACAACCCTCATGAGGGTGAAATGAAGATTAGGAAAATACTTAAATGTAATAAGCAAACATGAAAATAAGGACAACTCTGTTCCCATTTTGCAGACAAGGGAATTGCACATTAGGGAGGTGACTTGCCCCAAGGCCACCCTCACAATCGCCAGAGTCAGGATTTGAACCCAGTCCTGATTCCGGTGGTCTCAACTTCACTGTTGTGGCCAGGAACACCCCTCAGTCCTACTCCTGTGTGTACATGTTCTGTCTTGAATATGACTCTCTCCACATCGTGTAAGTGGGCCATTCCCCTCCCTGACATTGAAGGAACCCATCTTCAGCAGGCGCCTCCTGAACCAGCAGACCCCCATGAGCCCAGATCCCTGGGACCTGGTGGCTGCCCTTATCACATTCCCTGACTTCCCATCTTAGGATCCAAGTCTGACCAGCTTCAGGATCTGCAGCTGTGTTACAGGAAAGGGGACCCAATCCAGACCCTAAGGGAGGGTTCTTGGATCTTGTGCAAGAAACAATTCAGTGTGAGTCCGTAAAGTAAAATCACATTTTTTTTGGTTGTTTGGTTGGGTTTTTTTTTAATTGTTTTTGTTTTTGTTTTGTTTTGTTTTTTGAGACGGACTCTCACTCTGTTGCCCAGCCTAGATAGAGGGCAGTGGTGTGATCTTGGCTCACTACAACCTACGCCTCCCGGGTACAAGTGATTTTCCTGCTTCAGCCTCCTGAGTAGCTGGGATCACAGGTGCTTGCCACCACATCTGGCTAATTTTTATATTTCTAGTAGAGATGGTGTTTCACCATGTTGGCCAGACTGATCTCAAACTCTTGACCTCAGGTGATCCGCCTGCCTCAGCCTTCCAAAGTGCTGGGATTACAGGTGTGAGCCACAGAACAAGTTTATTCTTTTCTGAAAAAGCAAGTTTTTTTAGGAAAGTAAAGATAGAATGGTTACTCCATGGAGCAGCCCAGAGGGCACTGGTGCCCATCTTTAGGGTTATTTCTCCATGACATGCTGAACGAGTGGTAGATTATTCATGACTCCCTTTTTTTAGATTATATAGGGCAACTTTCTGATGTTGCCATGGCATTTGTAAACTGTCATGGCGCTGGTGGCAATGTAGGAGTGAGGATGACCAGAGGTCACTCTCCTGGCCATCTTGGTTTTGGTGGGTTTTGGACTGGCTTCTTTACTGCAGCCTGTTTGACTGGCAAGGTCTCTGTGACCTGTATCCTGTGCTGACCTCCTGTCTCACCCTGTGACTTAGAATGCCTTCACCACCTGGAAATGCAGCCCAGTAGGTATCAGCCTCCTTTCACCCAGCTCCTATTCAAGACGGAGTTGCTGTGGTTCACATGCCTCTGGCAGCTGGGCTCCTCGGGATCTCCTAACATTCTGTTCCCTCTGTCCCCAGCTCCTGGGCACTCCACCATCGCTGTCTTCCTGAGCCTCCTCCCTCTGAATTTCTTCATCACCAAGAAGAGGAATCACGGTCAGGTTTGGCTTTTGGGAAAGGGACGGACCAGGCAGGAAGCAGGGAGGAAGACACAGTCCCTGGTGTGGGCGATGGGGAGGGGAGAGCTGAGTGGGAGCCGGTGGGTCTGGCTTTGTTCTTGTCTCTGTGAGTTGCTCATTGTGTAGACCTGCCCCACTCCTTCCCCATCGCAGTGGATGGCGGCTTCTCTCTTCAGTGTTCAGGCCCCAGGCCCTGGGTCAGATCAATGCCTTTTTCTCCTGCACCCCATCAGTCAGCAGATTTGCTTGACATCACCTTGAAAATGCATCCAGCAGCAAGGCCCTGGCTCACTCCCTACTTCTGCCTCAGCCTCTCTCCACTTCCAGCCACAGGAGACCTGTGTGAGCTGAATCCATTGCACCCTCCTCTGCTCAGACCCACAGCAGCCCCATTTTCCTTGGTCTGAGCCACCAGGCTCGCCCTGAGCTGCCTCATTGCCTCCAGCCTCACCTTCCACCCGTCTCCCTCCCTTTCCCACCTACCCCCCTTCCCCATCCTCACACCTGCCTGATGTTCACACATCTCTCCAGGCGTCTGCGTCTGCGTTAGCTGTTTCCTCTGCCCTGGACCACCCTCACTCCAGAAGACCCTTGTCCCCTCCAGCACCCCCTGCATTCAGGGCTGCCTCCCTCACCACCATCCAGCAAGGACACGGCCCGCCCATCCCTCTCCTCCCAGCAGCTCCCTTCCTTGGCCTGTCCTGGGTTCGTTTTTGCTTTTCCTCAGCACTTCCCACTTCCTATAGGACCCTGCAGGAAGCGCCTGGCAGGGGCTGATGGCCTCGCTCTCCTTAGACTGGAAGCTCCGCAGCAGCACGGGCCACTCCCTGTGGCAGACTCAGTAACTAGTTAGTGCTCGGCATGCAGAAGGTGCTGGATCAGTGTTTGAGAACTACGGAAGGAAGGAGGGAGGGGAGGAGTGAAAAGGAGGGAGGGAAGGAAAGATAGGAAAGGGGAGGACAGATGGAGGGAAGGAAAGAGTTGAAAGAGGGAGAGAAGGAATGAGGGAGGGAAGGAAGAAAGGGAGGAGGAAGGGGAAAAAGGAGAGGGAAGAACAAAAGGGCAGGAGAGTGGAAGAAAGGAGTAGGAAAGAAAGGAAAGAAAGGCAGGAGAGAGGGAGGGAGGGAGGGAAGGGAGATGGAGGAAAGGAACTTATTTCCTCTCTAGTCCCAACTGTCCCAATATCCATCTGTCACTTGGACTGTTCTCCAGCCTCCTGCGTGGCCTCCTTCAGGCATGGTGGCTCACACCTGTAATCCCAGCACTTTGGGAGGTCGAGGCAGGCAGATCACCTGAGGCCAGGAGTTCCAAAACAGCCTGGTCAAAATGGCAAAATGCCATCTCTATTAAGAAATACAAAGATTAGCTGAGCATGGTGGCAGGCACCTATAATCCTAGCTACTCTAGAATCTCAGGCAGGAGAATCACTTGAACATGGGAGGCAAAGGTTACAGTGAGCCGAGATCACGCCACTGCACTCCAGCCTGGTAACAGAGCAAGACTCCATCTCAAAAAATAAAAAACCTTCTCCAGGCAGCTGCCTTCTGATGATGCCCCCCTCCCTCGGTGAAGCACGGGAGACCCCAAACTCCTGCCTGACCCTAAAGTGCCAAGTGACCCTGCCCATGCACTCCTCTGGCCACATTGAGTGTCCTCCGAGTCATGCTGCTCCCTGTGCCTGGGTTTTTGCTGCCCCCGTCTCAAAGCCTCCCCTCCCTCTTCCCAGCTCCATCCCCCTATCCTCTGCCTGCCCAGCACCCACCTCCTGTTCATTTAATGTTTAGCTCAGGCTGTAATCTCAGCACTTTAGAAAGCCGGGGGCAGAGGATCACTTGAGTTCAAGAGCTTGAGGCCAACCTGGGCAACATAGTGATATCCCCCTAACTCCACCAAAAATGTGAAAGAAAAAAAAAAAAAAGATATAGCTCAGGCATTACTCACCTCCAGGTAGCCTTCCTGATGGTGCCATCCACAGGTGGGCTCAGGGGCAGCCTCTGTTCTCTGGGCATCGGAAGCTGCCTCCCCAGGGCAGTGGTCCTGGGTCAGCTCCTGCAGGAGTCCAGGCACAGGATTACGGTGGATGGATCAGGACTGAGGGTCAGAGATGCAGAGAGGCAGACAGCTTTGGGACGCACTTGGTGAGATCAGTGGTATTTGCTGCAGGGTGACTGTCAGGGTGTAGGGGAGAATTCTGGACCAGCCATGTCTTCATCTCTCTCTTCCCTCCAATCCCAGGAGAGCAAATGAGGCAGAAGGACTCTCGGGGCCCAGCTCACCAGCTCCATCCTCAGGAACTCGAGGACCATCAAGTTCCATGGCTGGGAAGGAGCCTTTCTGGACAGAGTCCTGGGCATCCGAGGCCAGGAGCTGGGCACCTTGCAGACCTCTGGCCTCCTCTTCTCTGTGTTGCTGGTGTCTTTCCAAGCGTCTACATTTCTGGTGATGTCACTCTAGTCTCCATGCCGAGCAGGACTGGGGAAGTAGTGTGAGAGTCAGGGGGTGAGGTAGGTGGAGACTCCCAGATCCTACCACCCTGTCCATCAAAACCCACACATTCTGGATCCTGTTCTCTCGGGGTTCCTGCTGTCTTCTGCGTGAACAAATTAATCACATCATTCTGGTGAAGGTGGCAGCGGCTGATGAGGTCTGCTGTTCTGAGAGTTCCAGGCTTCTATATGTGGGGCCAAGTGTTCAGGTGCAGGTGGGCTGCAGAGGTAGAATCCAGGGTCTGAGTGGCTTCCCTGCTGCTGGCCAGCAGGTGTCCACAGCCACCCTGTCACTGACGTGATCCTTGTCCTGCCATTCTGTCATTTATTTCTGATGGCTGTCAGAACACTCTTCCTAAAGCACAGCTTTCAGAAGAATTTAAACATGTTGATGCATAGGCCAGGTGCAGTGACTCACACCTGTCATCCCAGCTCTTTGGGAGGCTGAGGTGGCTTGAACCTGGGTGGTGGAGATCACAGTGAGCTGAGATTGTGCCACTTCACTCCAGCCTGGGTGACAGAGCAAGACTGTCTCAAAAACAAAATAAAACAAAAGGACCACAAATGGCACCAACACCTAGAGCCCTGCAGTGCTGCTCTCCCCAGGAGCCCCCAGGCTCAGCCCTCATGTCTATCACCTTCACAGAGAGGCCTTTCCTGACCACCTTCACCACCACCACAGCACCCCTGCTCGTGCTAATGCACTCTACACCTGCACTTGATTTCTCTTTACTTTTTTATTTTTGAAGACAACAGAGTCTTGCTCTGTTCTCCAGGCTGGAGTGCAGTGATGCAATGTCAGCTCACTGCAACCTCCACCTCCCAAGTTCAAGCAATACTCCCACCTCAGCCTCCTGAGTAGCTAGGATTACAGGCAGGTGCTACCACTCCTGGCTCTTTTGTGTGTGTGTGTGTGTGTGTGTGTGTGTGTGTGTGTGTACTTTCAGTAGAGATGGCATTTCACCATGTTGGCCAGGCTGGTCTTGAACTCCTAACCTCAAGGGATCCATCTGCCTCAGCCTCCCAAAGTGCTGGGATTACAGGTGTGAGCCACCGCACCTGGCCATACCTGCTTTAGTATTTATTCTTCATAGCGCTTTCCACCTGATGTGCTGTCTGTATTAATGGTTTGTTTATGGATCGCCTCTTTCTCCCTCATTAGAATGATGGATCCATTAAGAGAGCAGCAACTTTGTTTTGCTCATTGCTGTTTCCCCAGAGCCTGGAACCCTGCCAGATGTGTAACAACCAGGCAGTAGTTATTCATAGAATGAATGAATGTAAGAATGAATAAATGGCCGGGTGCTGTGGCTCATGCCTGTAATCCCAGCACTTTGGGAGGCCGAGGTGGGTGGATTACTTGAGGTCAGGAGTTTCAGACCTGCCTGGACAACATGGTGAAACCCCATCTCTACTAAAAATACAAAACTTAGCTAGGAATGGTGGTGCACACCTGTAATCCCAGCTACTTGGGAGGCTGAGGGAGGAGAATTGCCTGCACCCAGGAGGTGGAAGTTGCAGTGAGTCAAGATCATGCCACTGCACTCTAGCCTGGCAGAAAGAGAGGGACTGTCTCAGAAATAAATAAAAATAATTTAAAGCAAGAATGAATGAAAGACAAGAAGGCTTAGATAGAAGGAATAAGTTGCAGTAATCAATAGTGCACAAGGGAAATTACAGTGAATGAGAATTTATTTGCATATTTCAAGATAGCTAAAAGAGAAGGATTTTCGTGTGCCCAAAACAAAAGATAAATATTAGAGGTGATGACTGTCTCAGTTACCCAGATTTAATCATTACATATTGTCTACAGCTGGGGTCCCAACCCTCCTGGCCACAGATCAGTACCAGTCTGTAGGCTGTTTTTGTTTTTCTTTTTGTTTTCATTGAGACAGAGTCTCACTCTGTGCAGCGGTGCAATCTCGGGTAAATATCACCTCCACCTCCGAGGTTGAAGCAATTCTCCTGCTTCAGCCTACTGAGTAGCTGGGATTACAGGCATGTACCACCACACCTGGCTAATTTTTGTATTTTTAGTAGAGACAGGGTTTCACCATGTTGGCTAGGCTGGTCCCAAACTCCTTACCTCAGGTGATTCCCCCTCCTCATTCTCCCAAAGTGCTGGGATTACACTTGTGAGCCATTGCACTCAGCATTTTTTTTTTTTTTTTTGACACGAAGTTTTGCTCTTGTTGCCCAAGCTGGAATGCAATGGCATGATCTTGGTTCACTGCAACCTCCATCTCCTGGATTCAAGCGACTTTCCTGCCTCAGACTCCCAAGTAGCTGGGATTACAGGTATGAGCCACCATGCCAGGCAAATTTTTGTATTTCTAGTAGAGACAGGATGTCTGAAGTCAGGTTGGTCTCAAACTCCTGACCTCAGCTGATCCACCCGCCTCAGTCTCCCAAAGTGCTGGGATTACAGGCGTGAGCCACCGCGCCCGGCTCACCTGTTAGGAACTGGGTGGGCAGCACAGCAGGTGAGCAGAGGGCGGGTGAGGGAGGCTTCATCTGTGTTCACAGCCACTCCTTATTGCTGGCATCACCACCTGCGCTCCACCTCCTGTCAGATCGGTGGCGTTGTTAGAGTCTCATTGGAGCGCAAACCCTACTGTAAACAGCACATGCGAGGGAGCTGGACTGCATGCTCCTTATGAGAATCCAATGCCTGTTGTTCTGTCACTGTCTCCCGTCACCCCCAGAAAAGACCATCTAGTTTCAGGAAAACAAGCTCAGGGCTCCCACTGATTCTACATTAAGGTGAGTTGTGTAAGTATTTCATTATATATTGCAGTGTAATAATAATAGAAGTAGGCCGGGCACAGTGGCTCATGCCTGTTATCCTAGCACTTTGGGAGGCTGAGGCAGGTGGATCACCTGAGGTCAGGAGTTCAAGACCAGCCTGGCCAACATGGTGAAACACCATCTCTACTAAAGGTACAAAAACTGGCTGGACATGGTGGCAGGGACCTGTAATCCAAACTACTTGGGAGGCTGAGGCAGGAGAATTGCTTGAACCCAGGAGCAGAGGTTGCAGTGAGCCACGATCGTAGCATTTTGGGAGGCTGAAGTGGGCAGAACACCTGAAGTCAGCAGTTCGAGACCAGCCTGGCCCAGTGGTGAAACCCCGTGTCTAATAAAAATACAAAAATTAGCTGGGTGTGGTGGTAGGAGCCTATAAGCTGAGCTACTCGGGAGGCTGAGGCAAAAGAATTGCTTGAACCCAGGAGGTGGAGGTTGCAGTGAGCTGAGATCATGTCCCTGCACTCCAGCCTGGGCGATAGAGCAAGATTCTGTCTTTGGGGAAAAAAAAAAAAAAAAAAAAGGCAAGCCAGTTCAAATGGCTTATATCTGTAATCCCAGAACTTTGGGAGGCCAAGGTGGAAAGATCACTTGAGGCTAGGAGTTCCAGGTAAACCTGGGCAACATAGCAAGACCCCATCTCTACAAAACATTTTTTAAAAATTAGGCATAGTGGCATGTGCCTGTAGTCTCAGCTACTCAGGAAGCTGAGACAAGAGGATTGTTGGAACCCAGGAGGTGGAGGCTGCAGTGAGCCATGCTTGTGCCACTGCACTCCAGCCTGGGTGACAGAGTGAGACCCTGTCTCTCAAAAAAAGAATTCAGAGTAGAGAAATGTATGAATTGTAAGTTCAAGCATGCCACATCCCACATTTCCTTCAGAAGTGTTGATGCATGCCCCAAGAAATCTGCATTCATTTCCCAGTGCTGCCTTAACAAAGTACCCTAAACTGTGTGGCTTCAACCACAGAGATTTCTCACAGTTCTGGAGGCCAGGAGTCTGAAATCAAGGGTTTTTGGATTGTTTGTTTGTTTTTCCTGTGAAGGCTGTGATGGAGGGTCTGTCCCAGGTCTCACTGCTGGATTCTCAGAGCCTCCAGAGTTCCTGGGCTTGTAGGTGGTCTTCTGTCTCTGTCTTGACATTGTCTTCCCTTTGAAGGTGTCTTTGTCCACATATCCCTTTTTATAAGGACACCAGGCACACGGGATTAGGATTCACCCTCATTACCTCAGCTTAGCTTGATCACATGTGAAGAGCCTATTTCCATATAAGGTCGCATCCACAGGCCCTGCGGCATATGGCTTCAGTGTCTTTTGGGGAGACACAGGACAATGCCTAATGCTTTAGATTTGCAAATATTTAGTTTGAGTTTCCGGGTTTTATTTTTTCTTTTTTGCATCAGATGGGTGATGTGATGGTAACGTAACAAGTTTTGAGAAAGGCACATATTGTAAAACAGCATGAAAACCCAATCGTCATGCTTTGGTTTTGGTTTTTTAATTTTAATTTTTCTTGAGGCAGGGTCTTGCTCCATTACTCAGGCTGGAGGGCAGTGGTGCAAACATGGCTCACTGCAGCCTCGACCTTCTGGGCTCCAGCGATCTTCCCAACTCAGCCTCCCAAAGTGCTAGGATTACAGGAATGAGCCACTACCCCCAGCTGTTCCCTATCTTTTGTTTGTACCTTGTTCTTTTTACTCAAAAATACACCTTTGCATCTGGGCATGCTGGCTAATGCCTGTAATCCTCAGCATTTGGGAGGCCAAGGCAGGTGGATCACTTGAGGTCAGGAGTTCAAGACCAGACTGGCCAACATGGTGTAATGCCTTCTTTACTAAAAATACAAAACGAGCTGGGTGTGGTGGTGTGTGCCTGTAATCCCAGTGACTTGGGAAGTGAGGCAGGAGAAGCACTTGAACCCTGGAGGCAGAGGTTGCAGTGAGCCAAGTTCATACTACTGCAATCCAGACTTGGTGGCAGAGCGAGACTCTGACTCAAAAAAAAAAAAAAAAAAAAAAGGAAAATACATACATCCGGTGATTAACTCAATCATCACTCTGGAGATTCCAAAGACTTTAGGAGCTGTGTGTCAGGAATTAAGGACAAGGACCAAATATTTATTTGTTATTACATAATAATATTAATAACCAAAAATTTCAACACCCTTCATTGAATACTCTCATCTTTCACCAGTGGGTTCTGATACCATGTCTGTCATTTATATTTTCATATATTATTGGGGCACTTCCTAGGCTCTCTTCCATTTCATTAGCTTTTTCATCTATCTCTGCACTAATAACACACTGTTTAACTTTTCAATAATTATTTAAATCTGGTGGAAGTTTCCCACTTTGGTACTTTGTTTTTAAACATGCTTTTCCTCATGAATTGTAAGATTAGCTTGTTCAGTATAGTAAAAAAAAAAAATCCTCTTGAATTTTTATTGGAATTGCATCAAGTTTACAGATTAATTTTGGGAGAATTGACATCTTTATGATTCCATAACGATTATGTTATTTTTAATAGTGTTACTTTTTAAATTATTTTCTGATTTCTGGTATATAGGAATGCAATCTTTAAAAAAATCTTTAAATTTTTAAAAAAATTTAACTGAGTTTGTTAAAAAAAAATTAAACAATTCTTACTATTATCACCACCAGTGTATCACAAAAGCATTTCTATGTATTAAGGCAAGCAGGAGCATCATGCCCAGATACCCCCTTCCATTCCATTATCACCAGGATTCTTTAACATATATATATTCTCTGAATGTTAAGAAAAGGGATTCATGGCCAGGCATGGTGGCTCACACCTGTAATCCCAGCATTTTGGGAGGCTGAAGCAGGCAGATCACAAGGTCAGGAGTTCGAGACCAGCCTAGTCAATATGGTGAAACCCTGTCTCTACTAAAAATACAAAAACTAGCCAGGTGTGGTAGCCTGTAATCCTAGCTACTCAGGAGACTGAGGCAGGAGAATCGCTTGAACCTGGGAGGCTGAGGTTGCAATGGGCCGATATTGCACCACTGTACTCCAGCCTGGGAGACAGAGGGAAACTCCGTCATTTAAAAAAAAAGGGGGGGGGTTTACTTTAAAACTTCTCAAATTTTAGTAGGTGAAGAATAAAGGAAGCTATTTTGTTTCTAAGGCATACATTTTTATTTCTCAAATTCCAGGCTTTCACATTTTATATTGTATAATATAGAAAAATTACTCTGACTAAAAATAGGAATACAACATTTCCACAAGGGCAAATTCACCTCAAAAGACTGAGAATTCTAATTCTTAAAGAGAATAAAAATTAATGCCAGAAGTGGTGGCTCACACCTGTACTCCCAACACTTTAGGATGCTAAGGCAGGTGGATTATGAGGTCAGGAGTTCGAGACTAGCCTGGTCAGAATGGTGAAACCCGTCTCTACTAAAAATACAAAAAATTAGCCATACATGGTGGCATGTGCCTGTAGTCCCAGCTACTTGGGGAGGCTGAGGCAGAAGAATTGCTTGAACACAGCAGGCAGAGTTTGCAGTGAGCCTATTTCGTGCCACTGCACTCCAGCCTGGGTGACAGAACAAGACTTCACCTCAAAAAAAAAAAAATTAATTTTTTAAATGAGTATTTCACAATACAGATGACACTAAAGTCACAGTTCTGAGACTGTGACGAGAGAATAGTGTCGTGAAATTAACATGTTGAAATTTTAAAAATTATAGTTTCTTAATTTCTAAAAAATTAATAGGCTCACATGAAAGGTGATATTCAGTAAAAAGTAAAAATAACTATCAGAGATACTGAAAAAAATATGAATCCTGGCTTGGAAAAACATATTAGATAATACAATGTAAAATAGTTAAGAAATGCTATTTCATTAATTTCATGGTTTTACCTCTTTCTCTTCCTACTTTCACTGCAAATTATATATCATTCAAATTAATAACAGTTAACCACTAACTATACATGGATATGCAACATGCATTCAACCTTGAAGGTGGGAAAGAAAAGAGAATTATCAAAAGCATAGAAATCATCTATTTAAGCTACAAATTTTACAGAATCTCTAATACTAAGCAGATTCTCCCTGCAAAGTGAATCTTTTATCAATTTAAAGGTCCAAGATATCTGAACGCATGAAAGGCAAATTATTCTAGTACTGTTCTCTCTCAGTGTCCACAAAGCCTCAGTAACCCACAGATTTTATTTTCAGTATTCTAATATTGTCTCCCTCCATTGTATAAAGAAGGAAATCGAAAGATTTTTATGCTTATTTCCCTTACGACATAATTAAGAAACTTCTTTTGTTTTGCCTCAGATAATTTTTTTTGAGACGGAGCCTCACACTGTCGCCCAGGCTGGAGTGCAGTGGCGCGATCTCTGCTCACTGCAACCTCTGCCTCCCGGTTGAAGCGATTCTCCTGCCTCAGCCACTTGAGTAGCTGGAATTACAGGCACCCACCACCATGCCCAGCTAACTTTTGTATTTTTTTAGTAAAGACGGGGTTTCACTATGTTGGCCAGGCTAGTCTACAAACTCCTGACCTGGTGATCCGCCCACCTTAGCCTCCCAAAGTGCTGAGATTACAGGCGTGAGCCACCGCGCCCCGCCCCAAATAGTTTTTAGAGTTAGTAGTCTAACGAGATCGTGTGTGTGTGTGTGTGTGTGTGTGTGTGTGTGTGTGTGTGTGTGTAATATATAAAATATGGAGATTCTAGGGTAGGGACAAGAAAAATAATCATCCTTTAGAAGAAATCCTTAGAATCTAAGTTCTTCAATTCAAAACTTAGAAAAAACTAAGTAAAGACGCACTAGTTTGGTTGGGAGTCAGAAGTGTATGTATGTCTCCTGGGCCAGGCTGAGCAATTTAGTTAACTAGGTAAATTTAGGGAAAGATTTAGAGCCCATTAACCTCAGATTTTTTTTCCACTTGCAAAACTAAGAATAAAAGTACTCTGCCAAAGTCACAGGACTAAAACAGAACCCAATTTTGATTCATTCACTGAACTAAGCACCTACTGTGCAATGCACATGGCAAGGGCTGCCAAGTTTAGCAAATAAATATACAGTACAGAATAATAAAAAATTAGGCCAGGTACGGTGGTGGCAATCCCAGCACTTTGGGAGGCTGAGGTGGGTGGATCACTTGAGGTCAGAAATTTGAGTCCAGTCTGGCCAAAGCGGTGAAACCCCGTCTCTACTAAAAATATAAAAATTAGTTGCGTGTGGTGGCACATGCCTGTAATCCCAGCTACTCAGGAGGCTGAGACAGGAGAATCGCTTGAACCAGGGCGGCAGAGGTTGCAGTGAGCCAAGACTGGGCCACTGCAGTCCAGCCTGGGCGACAGAGTGAGACTCTGTCTCAAAAAAAAAAAAAAAAAAAAAATTATTCCCTGTTTATCAGAAATACAAACTTAATTGAGCATGCTGTACTTTATCTGGGAACCCTAACTGGGGCATATACAAAAATATAAATAAGACATGCTTCATATCCTCAAAGACTTACATAGGAATGAGGGATATAAAATGTATATATATAAATGAACTACTATACAACGAAGAAAAGTAGTTAATTAGCATTTAAAGAGGAAAGGGGAAGAAAAGGCAAATTGACAACATAGTAAGTAGGGTGGAAGAATGGTTAAAATCAACAAATGCAAGATTCAAAACAGAAAAAAGAATTAGAGATGGGAGTGCTTAATTACATTCTCAACTCTAGTCACCCAGACCTGTGTATTTACCACACAGGGTATTCTTCCACCAGTATATGAAATGGCTCAGTAATGCAAATTCTTAAGTCATTTATCATTCATTCACACTCAATTTAAATTATTTCAAATGGACATGCATTAGCAAGCTCTTGATAGATACATACCAAAAAAATCAAATTCATAATTTTTGGAACTATCTCTCAAATCTACCTGGAGTTTTGTGCTTGATTACTGAAAATTATTTTATTAAACAAATTCTACACTATGTAGATAGGACCACAGACAGACCAAAATCCTGAAAAAGGCCAGGCATGGTGGCTCACACCTGTAATCTCAGCATTTTTGGAGGCTGAGGTGGGTGGATTTGAGGTCAGGATTTTGAGACTAGCCTGGCCAACATGGTGAAACCCTGTCTCTACTAAAAATACAAAAATTACCCAGGCATGGTGGCACACGTGTATTATAACCCCACCTACTCAGGAGGCTAAGGCAGGAGAATCGCTTGAACCTGGAGGTGGAGGTTGCAGTGAGTTGAGATCATGCTGCTGTACTCCAGCCTGGGCAACAAGAGCGATACTCCGTCTCAAAAAAAAAAAAAAATCCTGATAAGATTTCATCCATTTCTCACTATCTGTTGTCCCAAGCAGCTCTTTCATAAATATGCCACATAATTAACCAGCTCTGTTCTTGACAATCTTTAAATAAATAAATCTGCAGATCCTTTTTAACTAGATGCAAAAAACGACTTCACTTTGCACTTCCTGCTCCAATGCTCTGAAGATGTCTCCTTTCTGCAGGCCCAGTTACCATTCTTCATGACACAGGTCAATCCTGAACCTATTCCACAATAGGAAACTTCACGTGTCCTTAGAACTTCAACTTAATAAATAATAACACAGTATGCTGCAGAACTTTTGTATAAAAAAGGAGTGGCCAGGCGCTGTGGCCCACACCTATATTCCCAGTTCTTTTGGGAGGCCGAGGTGGGCAGATCACTTAAGGTCAGGAATTCGAGACCAGTCTGGCCAGCAATGGTGAAATCCCATCTCTGCTAAAAATATAAAAATCAACCAGGCATGGTGGTGGGTACCTGTAGTCCCAGCTACTTGAGAAACTGAGGCAGGAGAATCACTTGAACCCAGGAGGTGGAGGTTGCAGTGAGCTGGGATTGCACCACTGCATTCTAGCCTGGGCAACAGAGCAAGACTCTGTCTCAAAAGTAAGTAAGTAAATAAATAAAGCAGTAGTAATGGAAAAAGTCTACCTATATCATTTATTCCCCTTAGCTAATTTATCATTATACCTCATATAATTTTACAGCTAGGACTCCAGGGCTCATTTGGTTCACAGCCCTCCTTTCAAAGGTACTGAAAATTGTCATAGTCATTTTGTGCCTAGACAAAATTCACAGGGCAAGCAAAGATCCAGAGTCCGATTTGATTATCAGATAAGTTCAGTACTCTGCTTACTAAATTACTCTATTGTCTACTTTTTTTTTTTTAATTGAGGCAGAGTCTCTCTCTGTCACCCAGGCTGGAGTGCAGTGGTGTGATCTAGCTCACAGCAACCTCCACCTCCTGGGCTCAAGTGATTCTCCTGCCTCAACCTCCCAAGTAGCTGGGATTACAGGCACACACCACCACACCTGGCTAATTTCTGTATTTTTAGTAGAGACAGGGTTTCACCATGTTGGCAGGTTGGTCTTGAACTCCTGACCTCAGGTGATCCGCCCACCTTGGCCTCCCAAAGTGCTGAGATTACAGGCATGAGCCACCTGTAGTTCTATCTACATATTTTGAGTGATAGAATTAAATATTCTCTGAATATTAATTCTATTGTATATCTTTATTTCTTTTTGAAAATATAAAGGAATCTAAACTTAGTTACTTAAACTATAATTTAAATTATTCATTGTTCCCTCGTAATAAAGTAACCTAAAATTCAGCTTAATTAAAAAACACAACAAAAAAGCAGATTCATCTTTATAGTAGTTTGTATTTTCAACTGTATGAAGTAAGAGGAGAAAAGTATTTGTACATCAAAACAGACCAAACTGACAAGTTCAAGAGAAGAGACATTGTCAGTATCAAATCTTAAAGACAGTCTGATTATTATATCTATCTTTTTAAAAAAAAAAAAAACTCTTTATGAAAAGCACTATATCTGTTTTAATAACTGCACAAATACCACACAAGCTAAGTGGATTTTTATACTTTACTGTGCAAGAATTTGAGAGGTAAAATAGCCCTGATAGCAAAAAATTATCATTCTTAATTTCTTGTCCCTTTCAATTTATAATATATGTGGCTAATTTCTGTATTTTTCATAGAGATAGGCTTTCACCATGTTAGCCAGGCTGGTCTCAAACTTCTGACCTCAGGTGATCCACCCACCTCAGCCTCCCAAAATGCTAGGATTACTGAGGAGTGAGCCACTGTGTCTGGCCAGATTTTTTTATGTCCCAAACACCTTAATTATTATTTGATGGTTATGTGCCCTACCTCTGCTGCTGCCACCAGGGCAAGTCAAAGTTCCTTATCTATTGGGTACTTGGAGTTTCATCCTGTATCTCCCCACGATGACCACAAATACATTATTTTTTAACATTTCGAAGCCATTTTAGATAATTATATCAAAAAGCACCTTGATTAAAGAAATGAACTTTAAGAGTCTCAGTTTCCCTTTGCAATTCAGTAAGGATGCAAAGCTCCAAATCAATGGCTTGTGTTTCTTTCTGTTACAGTTCTGAGAATATAAGCTGTACACAGGCCAATGAATAAGTAAAAATAAAGTCAAAGACTTGCTAGTTGCTTATTCATTATTATAACTGCTGTACTCAGCAATATTAACTTCCAACTCATGAAGAATGTTCCTATGAAAAATTTACTCCAAATATTAAAGGCAGGGCAAGTTACAATTCTGTTAAGCCTACTACTAATTTGTTTACCTACGTAGTAACATCAATTTAACTGGAAAAGACTCCTTAACATATGGAAAGCTAACATAATATGAAACCAAGTGAAGCAACTTTAAAGATTAGAAATGATTTGAATTTAAGTATAAATACTAATCCTTGAACAGCCTTAAAATTAGTTTTACATAAGGCTGCAACACAATTTTTGAAAACAAAGAAACACTTAAAATCACATGGTAAGGATTTGTTTAAACTACAGGGTTTTTCCCCCTTTAGATGTATTTATCATTCATTGTCTTATGAAAAAGAAACACTTGATTTTTGACTGATGAATCCATTGGGATGCAGATTGATTCTGTCAAGTTGAAAGAGAAAGATACTTACAAGTCAGTTTAGCAATTATATATTAAAATGCCTGTTTTATTAATTTACCCAACACTGCAGTGATTTTGATATGAAATAGCTACATGAAAACTCTTCAAAGACAAAGTATGGTAACTGTAATTGTTAAATAATACTAGTATTTGCAAAACAATGAGAATGTTCAGCATTTTAAACATTTTATTAGTTTCAATTAAAAAGATTTTTTTCCTCTAAAATAACAGAACTTTAAATAACAGAAAACTTCTAAAAGTGTGATTACAAAATGTTACTTATATAAAATGGCCAGTTCTAAGATTCAGCAACTCAAAAATATAATTAAATTAAAATAAATAAGTAAAAACTGTTTTATTGTTTTTGTTTGTTTTTCAGACAGAGTATCGCTTTGTTGCCCAAACTGGAGTGCAGTCGCATGATCTTGGCTCACTGCAACCTCTGCCTCCCAGGTTCCAGGGATTCTCCTGCCTCAACCTCCTGAGTAGCTGGGATTACAGGCGCGTGGTGAATTTTTGTATATTTTAGAGAGACAGGATTTCGCTATGTTGGCCAGGCTGGTCTCGAACTCCTGACCCCAACTGATCTGCCCAGCCTCAGCCACCCAAAGTGCTGAGATTATAGGTGTGAGCCACCGGGCCCAGCCTAAAAAGCATTTAAAGAAATAGAATATATTAGCAGGCTTGGTGGGGTGGTATGCGCCTATAGTCTCAACTACTTGGGAACATGAGGTAGGAAGACTGCTTGAGTCCAGGAATTTGAGGCTGCAGTAAGTTATGCTGGCACTACTCTACTCCAGCCTGTATAACAGAACAAGGCCTGTCTTTAAAAAAAAAAAAAAAAAATTAAAAGTTACTTCTATTCCGGGAGGCTGAGGCAGAAGAATTGCTTGAACCCGGGAGGCGGAGGTTGCAGTGGGAGGCTGAGGCAGGAGAATTGCTTGAACCCGGGAAGCAGAGGTTGCAGTGAGCCGAGATTGAGCCACTGCACTCCAGCCTGGCACCTGGTGACAGAGCGAGACTCTGTCTCAAAAAAAAAAAAAAAAAGTTACTTCAACTCCACCATAATTTTTAACACTGAAAGACTTGAAGGTCTTCATGTCCAAAACAATAAACATTACATTGAATTAGGGATAAACATTTCCAATTTTCCTTAACGTTTGTCTTAGCTTATCATAAAAAGCCCTGCAAGTGATTCAAACTGTTGGACCTAAATAAATGTGATAAGGTTTTAGTAAGGAACAGATAAATAATCATCTTGACCACCAAATCAATTTTAACCACACACTAAATTTATTGAAATAGCCTAATAATTTTCATGACTAGAAACTTCTATATGTATCAAAAAATGATTTTATTTCAGTTCCTAGAGGAACCAGTACTTAAACAGAATTGCTTAATATTTAACTGACAGCTCAATCTGAGTCCTGTCTCAAATATTTTTGGCACTTGAAATTTAATATAATAAAAACATGAAGAATGAAAACTCTGGACTTACCACCTCAGATTCTGAGCCTATTAAAACATAAAAAGAAAGTGTTTTCAGGTAACAGTACATTTATAGGCAAAGTTATTTATATGATTTCTTTTTTTTTTTTTTTTTTTTTTTTGAGACAGAGTCTCCCTCTGTTGCCCAGGCTGGAGTGCAGTGACATGATCTCAGCTCACTGCAACCTCTACCTCCTTGGTTCAAGTGATTCTCCTGCCTCAGCCTCCTGAGTAGCTGGGATTACCGGCATGCGTCACAATGCCCAGCTAATTTTGTATTTTTAGTAGTGACGGGGTTTCACCAAGTTGGCCAGGCTGGTCTCGAACTCCTGACTTCAGGTGATCCTCCTGCCTCAGCCTCCCAAAGTGCTGGGATGACAGGCATGAGCCACTGCGCCCAGCCTTATTTATCTGATTTCTATTGCACAAACATACTGATTAAGCAAGCCAATTCTCCATACCTTTCAACTAAAGAAAAGTGGCTTTATTTTGCCTCCTGAATTGAATTTATTTGAGACTCCTTTGTAATTTCTTTCTTTTTTGAGACAGAGTCCTGTTCTGTGGCCAGGCTGGAGTGCAGTGACATAATCTCAGCTCACTACAACCTCTACCTCCCAGGTTCAAGCGATTCTCCTGCCTCAGCCTCCTGAGTAAGTGGGACTACAGGCATGTGCCACCACACCCAGCTAATTTTTGTATTTTTTTAGTAGGTACGGGGTTTCACCATATTGTCCAGGATGTTCTTGATCTCCTGACCTTGTGATCTGCCCGACTTGACCTCTCAAAGTGCTGGGATTAAAGATGGGTTTTCGTCAGTTATTTACAGATCCTAATGAATACACACAGAATACAAATCAGTTTTAGATTTCTAAGTTTTTGAGTTGCTAGAAACACCAAATGGTTTTAAATTAGGAAAAGCTAATCCAAGACAGAATTCAAATAAATATTACTCTTGTACCTTCCTTTTGGCTTAACATTTAGCTTACTTCTTAAAGCTCTTCAGGCAATGAATAAAGCTGTGTCACAAAATTCATCTCTTTTTCTCATTAGCATCATCTATGTAATGTGATTGGGTGCAGTGGCTCATGCCTATAATCCTAGTACTTTGGGAGGCTGAGGTGAGAGGATCACCTATGGTCAGGAGTGTGAGACCAGCCTGGCCAATATGGTGAATCCCCATCTCTGCTAAAAATACAAATTTAGCCAGGCATGGTGGCACGTGCCTATAGTCCCAGCTACCAGGAGGCTGAGGCAGGAGAATTGCTTGAACCTGGGAGGCGGAAGCTGCAGTGAGCTGAGATTGCGCCACTGCACTCCAGCCTAGGCAAAATTCTGTCTAAAAAAAAAAAAAAAAAAAAAAAAAAAAAAAATTCAGTTTTTCCCTCTCCAGATTCTTTATCATAATAATTTTTTAAAGTGACACAATACAGAAATACAGTATTTCTTAATATAGACTAATAGGGTCTTGCTATGTTGTCCAGGCTGAACTCAAACTCCTGACCTCATGTGATCCTCCTGCTTTGGCCTCCCAAAGTGCTGGGATTACATGTGTGAGCCACCATGCCTGCCCACATTTTTTTTAATAAAAAAATACAAAAAAGAGCATTTCATTTTAATACTCTGTCAAATAGTAAATATGATACTATTCTCTTTCTTTTTTTTTTTTTTTTTGGGGGAGACGGAGTTTTGCTCTTGTTACCCAGGCTGGAGTGCAATGGCGCGATCTCTGCTCACCGCAACCTCCGCCTCCTGGGTTCAAGCAATTCTCCTGCCTCAGCCTCCTGAGTAGCTGGGACTACAGGCACGCGCCACCATGCCCAGCTAATTTTTTGTATTTTTAGTAGAGACGGGGTTTCACCATGTTGACCAGGATGGTCTCGATCTCTTGACCTCGTGATCCACCCGCCTCGGCCTCCCAAAGTGCTGGGATTACAGGCTTGAGCCACCGCGCCCGGCCTGATACTATTCTTTATCATCCTACCCAATAAGTATGAATGAAATCTATATACTGAAGGAAAAAGAGACATCCATAAAATTTAAATAGGTAATATACATGGGTGAATGTAGTAGGAATTGGTGCCATTAAATAAAGGAAAAAGAGACATCCATAAAATTTAAATAGGTGTTGCTCAACATGTATGTCACACTTTGAGCTACTTTTCCTTACATGAAAGGCCAATTAAAAAATCCTCAAAGACAACCTTTATTTCATTAATTTATCATGAGTAAAATGTATAAGTAACTTATTAAAAAGGGACAATATACTTTGTAAGAAAAATTAGCACAGTAATTTCCAAGAATAATGTGGCAAGCAATGAGCTCTTTGACAATAATATTGTACATCATCTGGTTTCTGTTCCAAAGTCTTAGTCAGCTCCTATAAAAACAAACATGTTGAGTGTCAGTAAAAGTTTTTAAAAAGCCATCAAATTCTAATTAAAACATAATTTTTAAACAAATAACTTATTATTAGAAACTATTTGGAGGAAAGATAACAGGGATGTAATCTTGGAGTTTTTCCTAAGAGGATCTTCCCTTCCCCTGTCCCTCCTCCCAAAAGTAGAAAATCTAATGTAGTATCTCTGTATTGTAAAGCATTTAGCTCCTGGACTACAGAACTCAATAAATGGCAATTATTATCACCTCACATATTCTGAAGAGTTTAACTGATATACATTGACCATTACAGACTTTTTCCTTCTAATTTGGAGAAGATTCAAATACCATATAGATTTGAGATTCCAGAAAATGTGAAGCTGTCCAATAAAAAAAGACTAAAATCTAGAGCTCAGGCAGGTTAAGACAATCAATATATACACCATCAAGCTTACCTGGCCCTTCTATCCTCTATCAATAGCACACAATGCTAATAAAATACAATTAAACATTCCGTTCCAAGCCCAAATACAATCTAATAGATAGCTATATCAACTGATCAAGAGTTAACATTAGAGAGATTAAAACTTTTTCACCCTGTACGGTCATAACCTATAGGTGTGGTAGCTGGAAAAATAATGATGTAAGAGATTACACAATTAGGGAAATCAAGGCCAAGTCCAGGAACACTTTTATTTTCTGCCAACTGCCTACAAACTCTAGGGATTTGGTAGTGTTCTTAAATGGGACAATTATTTCAATAGCCACATGTGTCACTGACTTTGCTTTAACCTAATAGCATAATTCTGACAAAGCAATGAATACAGATGCCCCCTCAACTCACATGGGGTTACTTCAATCAACAGAAAGAAAGTGTGGCTCAAACTAAGGGAGCAAAGAAGCTGTAAGATGCGACTTCAAGGGCCTCACTGTGTACATTGCAGGCTGCTATAAGGAATTTGGACCTAAGGTGTAATGGAAAGCCATGGAAAGTTCATTGTTAGTAGGAGAGAAAGATGGTCCAATTTACTTTTTTAAAATGTCATTCTGGTTGCTGCATGGTGAATGCATTACAAGAAATCAGGACTGGAAATGGAGACTTCTTAGGAAACTACTACATTAAGTCTAGGCTAGAAAAGGATGTTAGCCACAGAGGTGAAGAAGAGAAATACAATGAGCTGGAATATATTAGAACCAGCAAGACTTGCTAATGGGTTGAACATGTGGGATAAGAGAAACTGAAGATCACTCCAGGATTTTGGGCTTACTTAGATATATACCTGGCATCTACTAAGCACTCAATCAAAAGTATTGATTTCTCTCCTTGCAGACTTTTTTCAGCCTTTTCCATATCTCTACTTCGACTGCATCACCTTTGCCACAAAATAGAAAAATATATGCCTCTCTAGTCTTAATCTTAAAGCCACTAGTAATACCTTATCAAATCCAACTGATCCTATCTGACTTGATCTCTCTGTGGCCCCTGACAATAATAACCAGGCCTTTCAGCCATTCTGTTGCCTCTTAAAAACTGGCCTGGTATTTTCCTGGCCTGGTGCAGTGGCTCATGCCTGTAATCCCAGCACTTCGGGAGGCCGAGGCAGGTGGATCACCTGAGACCAGGAGTTTGAGACTAGCCTGGCCAACATAGTGAAACTCTGTCTCTACTAAAAATACAAAAATTAGCAGGGCATGGTAGTGCATGCCTGTAATCCCAGCTACTCGGGAGGCTGAGGCAGGAGAATCACTTGAACCTCGGAGGTGGAGGTTGCAGTGAGCTGAGATCATGCCAATGCATTCCAGCCTGGGCCACAAGAACAAAACTCCATCTCAAAAAATAATAATAATGTTTTCCATGAGCTCAGTACTTAGACTTCCTCCCCTTTTAGAAACATTCTTTGACTCTAAGTGGTGTCAGGGGCTTCACATACATCTTTTTTGCTTGTTTTTTTTTTAAGACAAAATTTCCCTTTTGTTACCCATGCTGGAGTGCAATGGCACCATCTTGGCTCACCACAACCTCCACCTCCCAGGTTGAAGCGATTCTCCTGCCTCAGCCTCCTGAATAGCTGGGATTACAGACATGCGCCACCACATCCAGCTAATTTTTTGTATTTAGTAGAGATGGAATTTCACTATGTTGGTCAGGCTGGTCTCGAACTCCTGACCTCAGATGATCCACCAGCCTCAGTCTCCCAAAGTGCTGGGATTACAGGTGTGCAGCACTGTACCCAGCCCACACACATCTTGAATCATGCTAATGACTCAAGTCTATCTCGGGTGCCTAGACAGTGCTTCTGAGCAATATCAGCATAGTTTTCTCCAGACTTCACCCGAAATGTCCCAGAGGCAATTCATGTACAAATATTCAAAATCTAACACTACTTCCTCTCTTCAAATCTATTCCCCCATGCTGAACACAATATGCAAAGTGCTATCATCCTAAGTGCTATATAAGTGAATGTCACCAATTCCTACTACATTCCCCCAGCCAGAAACTCGGGAGTCATCCCTCATATTCCAATCATCACCAAGTCCAGTGCATTTTACATGAAACAACTCCCCTCCATGCCCTCAATCACTGCCCTACATGAAGATATTCATCTTTGACCTGTTCTGTACCATAGTCTTCCTGCTATCCACTATCTCTTGTGCCTTATCCAATTCATTATCTACTCTGCTTTTAAAGTAGGTTTTGTAATTCAGAAAATTTAATTTCCTTCCTCCAAATTCTTCACAGATCTCCATGATCACATGATAATACCGAAAACAATCTGCTGAGATTTAATGCCTCTGATGGCCTGGCCTCTCTCCACTTGTTTAGCCTTTATCTCCTAGCACTTTCCTCCTCACATTTTATGTTCTAATACTACTGAACAACTTGTATTATTCCCAAAGAGAACAGTTATGTAGTTTTTACCATGTGCCCGGCACTGTACTAAGCATGTAATACAGGGTACCTCACTTATCTTCATAATAACCCTTTCAAGTAGGTCGTATTTGTTCCCATTGGACAGATGAGAAATCTGCTCTGGAGTGATAACAGGAAGCTTACTGAAGCTACACAGTTATCATGAAACCAGATTTTTGACCCAAGAGTCTCTGACTCCAGAGCCTGGGCTCTTAACCACCATGCATACTGGGCCTTGAACGATTCTCAAAATTCACACATTTTCTCTCCATACTGAATTGCAACCTCCTCTGTAAAGCGTTTAACTCCCTCAGTCAGATTCTATTCTGCTACGCTCTTTTATATACAACTCCATTACAGTAATTACCTTATATTTTAACCATCTGTTGACTTGTCTTTCCAGTAGACTGAAAACTCACTCATTGCAGTTTTCTCATCTTTAGATTCCTGATTTCCAGTACAACAATCACTACTAATGTCCATTCTTTGTCGTTGAACGAAAAATGTGAAACAGCATATGTGATAAGAATACTTTCCCTTTATTCCTAAGTGGATGACTCTATATAAAATTTGTACACTTTAACTCACATAATACCAAGTGACCTAAATCCCAAATGGCTGTTAAAGTAGCCCTTGGGAAAATCCAGGAGAAATACACTCATATTCACCATCAAGGTTTTGGCCTCACTTATCATTACCAATTTAAAAATTTACATTGACCTGTTCATCTTTGTGAGGTCATCTCACAGTTTAAAAAGAACATTTCTTCTTAACACAGCTGATTGTTATCATGATCATCCTTCCCACACCCAAGGTTTCTGATTCTGGGTCTGTGGTGGGTCCTGAGAATTTTCTAGGGGCAGGCATGGTGGCTTGCACTTGTAATCCCAGCACTTTGTGAGGCTGAGGTGAGTGGATCATTTGAGGCCAGGAGTTTGCAACCAGCCTGACCAACATGGCGAAACCCTATCTCTACCAAAAATATAAAAATCAGCTGGGTGTGGTGGCACATGCCTGCAATCCCAGCTAATTGGGAGGCTGAGGCAGGAGAATCACTTGAACCTGGGAGGCAGACATTGGAGTGAGCTATGATTGTGCTACTGCACTCCAGCCTGGGTGACAGAGTGAGACTCAGTCTCAAATAAAGAAATAAATACATAAGTATTTGCATTTCTAACATGTTGATGCTGCAGCTCATCTGGAGACCACACCATTGAGGACCACTGTTCTGTAGCACTAGACTAAAATTTGGAAAACCTGTGTCCTGAGGCCCCCCTTCTGCCTGTAACTGGTGTGTCTCTATGACCAATCATTTGGATTTACTTGGGTCTCAGTTTTCTTTTTAAGAAACAGGGTCTCTTTTTGTTGCCTAGGCTGGTCTTGAACTGCTGGTCTCAAACTCTTGGTCTCAAGTGATCCTCCCACGTCAGCCTCCCAAAGTGGTAGGATTATAGGCGTGAGCCACCATACTCCGCCAGGTCTGCTTTCGTATGTACACTGTGAAAAGGAAGGGTAAGAAGTCCTGGACTACATGAGTCATAAGGACTTTTTTTTTTTTTTTTTTTTTTTTTGAGACGGAGTCTTGCTCTCTTACCAAGGCTGTAGTGCAATGGTGTGATCTCGGCTCACTGCAACCTCTGCCTCCTGGGTTCAAGTGATTCTACTGCTTCAGCCTCCCAAATAGCTGGGATTACAGGCACCTGCCTCCACACCCAGCTAATTTTGTGTATTTTTAATAGAGATAGGGTTTTACTATGTTGGCCAGGCTGGTCTCAAACTCCAGACCTCAGATGATCCACCCACCTTGGCCTCCCAAAGTGCTGGGATTACGGGCATTAGCCACCATGCCTGGTCCATAAGGACTTTTAATAAGAATTTGCACTTCTAATGAATTGCCAGGTGATGCTGATACTGCTGGTCCAAGAGCCATACATTAAAAACCAAGGTACTAGTGTTAACCACATGTCTATTCTGTGCAGTTCTACTCCTAGGTATATACAATCAAAAGAAAGAAATGCATGTGTTCACTAAAATACACACAAGAGCACTCACAGAAGCTTTATTTATGCTAGCTAATAACTAGAAATAAGCCAGATGTCCAGTTAGAATAAATTGCACTATATTTACATTTACACAACATATATTCATACAATTATACAATGGAATACTACACAGCAATGCAAAAGAACTACTCCCTCACACAATATGGATGTATACTCATGTAATGATTAAAGCAAAAATAGATTGCCTACACTGAACAAAGCACCTACTATATGATTCTGTTTATGAGTAAAGAACAAGCAAAATGAACTGATGGTGATGGAAAGCAAAACAGGAGTCAGTGGAACAGTACGAAGAATTATTGGCTGGAAAGGAGCATGAAGGAGCCTTATGAATGGAGATGCTCTATATCTTGATCTGGATGGTGTACACACACCTAAACCTTATCAAAGTGTAGACTTAAAATTTGTGTTATTTATATATATCATATACATCTCAATAAAAAAATTTAAGGCTGGACACGGTCATGCTTGTAATCCGAGCACTTTGGGAGGCGGAGGCAGCAGATCACCTGAGATCAGGTGACTTCAGCAGAGTCCACCAGCCAAGGAAAGGGAGATAAAATAAATAGCAAAGGGAAAGAAAAACACGCACCTCTGGGATGTTGCAGGTCCTGCTGCAGCCGTCGCCATCCCTCGTAGTCACTGTTGCTGCCGCCAGAGCTGCTACTATCCGGCTTACCAGCTCCGCTACCGCCCAAGGGGGAAAATCCTGCAGAAACACCAACCGACTTTCCCTCTTAAGTAGCCAACGAGCTGCCACGTAGCGTGCCGCCAGCGGGATGGGAGGGACACGCGGGCGCGGGGCCGGCTGGGACAGTGGAGGACCGACTCCTCCCGGCCCGCACCCCGGCCCGGGACCTGCGCTCCCAGTCCCCGCCCCTCGCAGCCATGGTGACGGAGGCCTGGGCCTACGCTTTCTCCCTCTCTTCCACCGCGCCCACGCCCGCGGGCGCTCCCACAGAGTCTCCAGGAGCAGTAGCTCAGAAGCACTTTTATAACACGCTGTTATCCGTCAGGAACGAGCAGCGGTTAGGGGCGTTTGCATGTCCGTTAGTAACACCAGCTACTTCGAGCTCCGTTTTCCCTAGGTTTTATCATGGCTGCCACAGGTAGCCAAGCCCTTTCGCCTCCGTGATGTCACTGGCGGCTGCGTGGTCTTTTCAGGGAAAAGAGGCCTGGGTGGCGCCTGGATTCCCGCCATCGTTGCGCTGGGAATCAAAAAGGGCTGGCTCGCTGGAAGTGGTCCTGAGCCAACAGCGGCTAAAAGCCTTCTAGTTCCTGGGGAGACGCGCCGGCGCCCACACAATGTTCGTTCCCTTCCTCATAATTCCACAGCCCAGGCTTGCTTTTTAGTGGGCATCCCAGACTAAGAAGGAAAACCTTTTCTATCAAAAGGCAGTGAGGGGAGGAAGGTGGCCTGAAGTGATCTCAGCGTCGCTTTGTTTCCCACCCCAGTCCGTCAGGCCTGCCCTCTGCACCTTTGACCCAAGCAGATGGGGAAAGCTGCCAGCACCAGGGATGGGGGCAGATTGGGGAGCGGGAGGGAGTGGTCTTTATCTAACTTTATGCCACTACCAAACTGTATTAATTAATGTAGCTTTATAATAAGTATAGAAGTCCTGTGGCTTTATTCTCCCAAGATTGCTTTGGCTTATTCTAAGGCCGTTGTGTTTCTAGGTGAATTTTGGAATTAGCTTGTCAGTTAAAAAAAAAAAAAAAAAACTGCTGGGATTTGTACTGGGCTTGCGTTGGATCTATAGATCTGTTTGGGGAAAACTAGCATATTAACGATATTAAGTCTCCTTAATCCATGAATATCATTATTTCCCACTATTTATTTAAGTGGCCTCTAATTTCTCCTGGCAATGTTTTGTAGATTGTACACATATTTATATTTTAATGCAGCTGTGCTTGGATAGATCGCAGTATAGAGATCATACATATCTTTCATTAGATTTGTTCTTGAGTAGTGTTTTGAATGCAATGTTGAATAGCATTTTTTTATATTCTCGTTTGTTGTAAGGATATAGAACGCTATTGATTTTTACATATTGATGTTATATTCAAGCATCTTGCCAAATCCCCTTATCATTTGTAATACTCTGTGGATTCTTTTGGAATTTATGTGATCACAATCTTGCAATCTGTGAATAAAGATGTTCTAACTTCTCTGTAATCTTTATACCTTTTAGTTTTGTTGCTGGCTAGTGTGTCCACTATTGAATAAAAATAGTGATAATGGATTTCCTTATCTTGGTTGTAACATCAAGAGAAAAGCATTCAATATTAAGTGCTTTTTTCTGCCTTTATTGAAATGTTCTTTTTTTTTTTTTTGGATATGGAGTTCGCTCTTGTTGCCCAGGCTGGAGTGAAATGGCACAAACTTGGCTCACCGCAACCTCTGCCTCCCAGGTTCAAGCAATTCTCCTGCCTCAGCCTCTGGAGTAGCTGAGATTACAGGCATGAGTCACTATGTCCAGCTAATTCTGTATTTTTAGTACAGATGGGGTTTCTCCATGTTGGTCAGGCTGGTCTCGAACTACCAACCTCAGGTGATCCGCCTGCCTCGGCCTCCCAAAGTTCTGGGATTACAGGCGTGAGCCACCTCACCTGGCCTCATATGTATTTTTTTTTAATAATAATATGTTACTGTGAATTACATGGGTTAATTTTCAAATGTTATCTAAAGGGCCAATTGTCCTTCTCGATCCCCATTGATCCCAGTTGGGATGGCACTACAAGAGAGGCAGAGCCAGTGAAGGAAACATAAGGTTTATTCAGGACCTACATACAGGGGTGGTCGAGTGGTGGTGGGCTGGCCTGGAGAACTGCTACCATTTGTAAAAAGTATGTAGTCTATATAGCATTTTCACTCCAAAACCCTGTATCACTTAGCACCTTCCTTCTAGCAACCTTCCTTTAATCCAAAACAAAGGGCCTTGATCCCCTGTACAGCCTGTGTTCCAAGGGTTGGGGCAGGGGTGTGGATGTCCTTCGTAGATAAGGAGTGAATTTCAGTGTTGGCTACTCCTAGATTCCTTAGCCTGGGATTCCAAACTTACTTAGAATAGGGTTATTCTCGGGTATGCTCCAGTTTGTCTTCACTGCACTGTATGTCAATCATACACCAAGGTTTGTATATCAGTCTCTGCCATGCACCAATATACATATAAATATGGATACCCTTTTGGGAGGCAGAGGCGGGCAGATCACGAGGTCAAGAGATCGAGACCATCCTGGCCAACATGGTGAAACCCCATCTCTACTAAAGATACAAAAAAAAATTAGCAGGGCGTGGTGGCGCACGCCTATAGTCCCAGCTACTGGGGAGGCTGAGGCAGGAGAATTGCTTGAACCTGGGAGGCAGAGGTTGCAGTGAGCGGAGATCGCACCACCGTACTCCAGCCTGGAGCCTGGCGACAGAGCAAGACTCTGTCTCAAAAATAAATAAATAAATAAATAAATATGGATACCCTATGAAAGGGCGAATTTCAAGATTGACCTATAGGCCCAACATGAAAAGAAGTTCTATATTAATAGCCATATCATGGCCGGGTGCAGTGGCTCAAGGCTGTAATCCCAGCACTTTGAGAGGTCGAAGTGGGCGGATCCCTTGAGGCCAGGAGTTGGAGACCAGCCTGGCCTCAAGGGATCTCCAAAACCCCATATCTACTAAAAATACAAAAATTAACCGGGCATGGTGGTGCGCACCTGTAATCCCAGCTACTAGGGAGGCTGAGGCACAAGAATCACGGGAACCTGGGAGGCACAGGTTGCAGTGAGCAAGATGGCACCACTGCACTCCAGCCTGGGCAACAGAGGCAGACTCTGTCTCAAAAAAAAATAGCTGTGGCTGAGCGCGGTGGCTCACACCTGTAATCCCAGCACTTTGAGTGGCCGAGGTGGGTGGATCACGAGGTCAAGAGTTCGAGACCAGACTGACCAACATGGTGAAACCCTGTCTCTACTAAAAATACAAAAATTAGCTGGACGTGATGGTGGGCGCCTGTAATCCCAGCTACTCAGGAAGCTGAGGCAGGAGAATTGCTTGAACACAAGAGGCAGAGGTTACAGTGAGTTGAGATCACACCACTGTACTCCAGCCTGGACAACAGAGCAAGACCCCATCTCAAAAAAAAAAAAAAAATCTGTATCATGGACATTGAAATTACAACGAGATACCAAAACTATCACCAGAATGGCTTAAATTAAAAGGACTTCCAATACCAAGCATTGACAAGGATATGGAGCAACTGTGTTTCATATATTGTTGGTGAGAGTTTAAATTGGTTAATCATTTTGGAAAACTGTGTGACACTGTATTAGTCTGTTCTTGCATTGCTATAAAGAAATAACTGAGACTAAGTAATTTGTAAAGAAAAAAATGTTTAATTGGCTCATAGTTCTGCAGGCTGTGCAAGAAGCATAGCAGCTTCTGCTTGTGAGGAGGCCTCAGGAAGCTTCCAGTCATAGTAGAAGGCAAAGGTAGAGCAGGCATCTTACATGGCAGGAGCAGGAGCAAGTGGGGTGGAGGGAGGTGTCACACACTTTTAAACAACCAGACCTCCCAAGAACTCACTCACTGTTGAGAGGACAGTACCAACGGGGATGGTACTTAATCATTCGTGAGAAACCCACCCCTATGATCCAGTTACCTCCCATCAGGCCCAACCTCCAACATTGGGGATTACAATTTGACACGAGATTTGGGTGAGGACACACACCCAAAATATATCAGACACTATCTACTAAAGCTAGTTACACATATACCATATTACCCAATAATTCTACCACTGGGCATATACCCGAGTATTTATGATCATGTACAAGAATATTCATTGCAGCGTTATCCACAGGAGCAAAAACTGGAAATATTCTAAATGTCCTTAAGTTGGAGACAAAATATTACATAGCAATGAATAAGAATGAACCACCCCCACACACAACAATATGGTTGAACCTTATATACATAAGTTGAAGAAGCCAGACAGAATATAACATGATTAATTCCATTTATATGAAGATAAAAAACTATAGTGGGAGGTATCATAAGGGAATCTCCTGGTTGTCGGGGATGGTGGGGAGCAGGGGCATGAAGAAACCTTCTTGGATACACAAAATGTTACATATCTTGATCTGACTGGTAATCACAGCAGTATATTCAGATATAAATTTTTTTCAACTTATATACAAGATTTGTGCAGTCTGGGTGCAGTGGCTCATGCCTGTAATCTCAGCACTTCGGGAGCCAAGGTGGAAAAACTGCTTGAGCCCACGAGTTTAAGACCAGCCTGGGCAAGATGGAGAGACCTTGTCTCTACAATAAATATATAAATACATACATACATACATAACATTAGCCAAGCATAGTGGCGTTTGCCTCAGCTATTTGGGAGGCTGAGGCAGGAGGATCACTTGAGCCCATGAAGTTGAGGCTATGATGGTGCCACTGCACTTCAGCCTGGGCAACAGTGAGAGGCTCTTTCTCTTTAAAAAAATAACAGCAACAACAACAACAAATTGTTTACTTTACTGATTTTGCAGACTACATTGGGGAGAAGTAATATATTTCCCTGGTATTGCCTTTTCCTCTCCATGAACACAATTGCCTGCTTCATTCATTCAGTTTTTTATATCTGTCTTTTAGTAAACTTTTATAATTTTTCCCATAAATTCTTGGCATCAGTTTATTGAAATCTTGGGAGGAAGGAGAGACAAATGCTTAAGAAGTCATTGATAAAATATGTTTTCAGATGCAAATGACACAACTAAATATGCCAATGTACTTTGCTTTGGTCATTTAAAGAAGGTGAAGAGTAACCATGCTGGATTAGGGGGCATTTCTTGAAGGATAATTGGTCTTCAACTTGAAGAGTGAAAATATTTAGTCACTTATACTGTATTACCTAACATCTTCCTATGAAAGGGATCATTTTCATTCATTTGAAAGAGAAAACCTTCCCAATCTAATGTTGAAGCCATCCTTAAGTAAGTGTATTAAACTTGATAATTTCCTTTCAAACTGAATCTAATAAGAATATATTATTTGTATCTTTTTCACAATAAAGCTTTCCCAAAGAGAGGTTTATATATATACATAAACCGTATATATATGGATCTGTGCACTTTACAGAGTGATATGTCAATAAAATAGAAAAAAGATTTAAAACAAAAACACTAATAATCAAAATTTTAAATGCAAAAAGCCATGACATTTACAGTAACATCAAAAATATTAAAGACTGAAAAATAAATCTGACAAAAGATATGCAAGACATGTTCACTGAAAACTATAAAACATTGCTGAAAGAAATTAAAGAGACTAAAAGATGGAGAGCTCTTACAAACTCATGAGTCAAGAGGACTCAATATTGTTGAAATCTCAGTTCTTCCAACATTGACCTGTAGACTCAACATGATTCCAATCAAAATCCCAAGTCAGGTATGGTCATGCCTGTAATCTCAGCTACTGGGAAGCTGAGGCAGAAGGCCAGGAATTCGCTTGAGGCCAGGAGTTCGAGACCAACCTAGGCAATATAACAAGACTCCATCTCTGAAATAAAATAAAACTAAAAATCCCAGAGGCTTTTCCCTTTTAGAAGTTGACAAACTGATTCTAAAATTCAAATGGGGGAAAAAAATTCAAATGGAAATGCAAAGGACTTAGAATAGCCAAATCAGCTTTGGAAAATAACAGAGTTGGAAAGATAACACTACCTGATTTCAAGACCTGTCAACCCTGTGGTATTGGCACAAAGATAGACTGATTAATGGAACAGAGAATCCATAATGGATCCCTACCATATGTGGACAAATGATTTTTAAAAAAGGTCCAAAGGTTATTCAGTGGAGAAAATATAGTTGAAAAGGATAGACTTTTCAACAAATTGGATACACATACAGTATGCCAAAAAGTAAGCTTCAATGCATATCTTGCACCATATGCAAAAATTAACTCAAAATGACTTATGGACTTACAACTATAAAACTTCTGGAAGAGGCTGGGTGGGGTGGCTCACACCTGCAATCTTAGCTCTTTGGGGGGCCGAGGCAGGCAGATCAACTGAGGTCAGGAGTTCAAGACCAGCCTGGCCAACATGGGGAAACCCCGTATCTACTAAAAACACAAAAAGAAGCTGGGCGTGGTGATGTGTGTCTGTAGTCCCAGCTACTCAGGAGGCTGAGACAGGATAATGTCTTGAATCTGGGAGGTGGAGGTTGCAGTGAGCTGAGATCACACCACTGCTCTCCAGCCTGGGCAACAGAGTGAGACTCTGTCTAAAAAAAAAAAAAAAAAAAAAAAAACTTCTAGAAGAAAGAAAATCTTTGTGACTTCAGGTTAGGCAAAGATTTCTTGGATACCACACAGAAAGCGTGATCCATAAAATAAGAAATTTATAAATTAGACTTCACCAAAATTTAAAAGATTCTGCATTATGAAAATAATTGTAATTGTGTATCTGATGAAGCACTTGTATCCAGAATATATAAAGATATCTCAAAACTCAGCAATTATAAGTCATTAGGGAACTAGAAATTAAAACCAAAACCATATAGCACTACACACCCATTTAAATGGCTAAAATGAGAAAGACTGACCATGATGGCAAGGATATAGAGCAACTGGAAGACTCATACACCAAGGAACATAAAAAGGCACAACTGTAAAATAACTTGGCCAGACCACTGCTACCCAATTAGCACCCAAGAAATATGAAATACCATGTTCGTGCAGTGTTTGCACAGGAATGACTGTTTATAGCAATTTCAATGGTTAAGAATTGAAAACTAGAGGCCAGACACTTTGGGAGGCCAAGGCAGGCAGATCACCTGAGGGTCAGGAGTTCGAGACCAGCCTGGCCAGCATGGCAAAACCATGTCTCTACTAAAAAAAAGTCACTGGTTATGGTGGTGGGCACCCATAATCCTAACTACTCAGGAGGCTGAGGCAGGTGAATCACTTGAACCTGGGAGGTAGAGGTTGCAGTGAGCAGAGCTTGCACCATTGCACTCCAGCCTGGGCGATGGAGACTCTTTCCCAAAAAAAAATAATAATAATAATAATAATAATGATACTTGAAAACTGGCAACAACCTAAATGTACATCAATAGGTGAATGGATAAACAGTACTGCAGCCATGCAATGGAATACTAGTCAGCAATAAGAGGAATGAAGTATTGCTACACACTACAACATGGATGAATCTCAAAATTATTATGCTAAGTGAAAGAAATCAGACAAGATAATACATATTGTATAATTTCATTTATATAAAATCCTGGAAAAATTTAAAAACATCTGTATGACAGACAACAGATCAGTGGTTTACAGCATGGGGGTCCAGAGATTGGAAAGCAAGGAGGAATTTCAAGTATAAAAGGCACAAGGAAACATTTTGGGGTACAAGGTATGTTCACCGTCTTGAATACAGTGATGACTTTATGACTGTAGACATATGTAAGACTTCAAAGTATGTACACTTTAAATATGTGTGGTTTGCTGGATGTCCATTAGCGCTCTATAAAGCTACTTTTTAAAAACTAGTTTAGAGCTATAGATAAGCATTGATGGTCATCAGCATATGGATGGTGGTAAGCAACATGAGAACACAAGCATGAAACCAGACAAGGAGGCTGGGCGCAGTGGCTCACACTTGTAATCAGCACCTTGCAAGGCTAAGACAGAAGCATTCCTTGAGACTAGGAGTTTGAGACCAGCCTGGGCAACATGGTAAAACCCTGTCTCTACAAGAAAAAAATTAGCTGGTGGTAGTGGTGGTACATGCCTGTAATCCTAGCTATTCCTGAGGCTGAGATGGGAGGATTGCTTGAACCCAGGAGGATGAGCCTGCAGTGAGCTGTTATTGTGCCCAACCTTGGCAGCAGAGTGAGACCCTGTCTTTAAAACAAAAAAAGGAGACTGGGTGTGTTGGCTCATGCGTGTAATCCCAGCACTTTGGGAGGCTGAGGCAGCTGGATCACCTGAGGCTCAGGAGTTTGAGACCATCCTGGCCAACATGGTGAAACCCCATCTCTACTAAAATTACAAAAGAATTAGCTGGGTATGGTGGCATGTGCCTGTATCCCCAGCTACTTGGGAGGCTGAGGCAGGAGAATGGCTTGAATCCAGGAGGCAGATATTGCAATCGCGCCACTGCACTCCAGCCTGGTGATAGAGCGAGACTCTTGTCTCAAAAAGAAATGAAGAAGAAAAAGGCAAGGTGAATATGTAGTTTTCTCATTAATAAATATCAAGTACCTACTGTGTATAGATATTATGCTAGGGACTGGCGATACTAAAATGGCTGCAATCTTGGTGCTTAATAATCTAGTGTTGGAGTCATGCATATCAACAGGCATTAATTATAATGTTATATATGTCCAAATGGGAGAGATTAAAGAGGAAGTAATGTCTCAGTTGAAGCCTGAAGAACATGCAGGAGTTAACCAGCATGAGATAAACTGTGCAAAGCAGAGCAGGCTGGAAAGCAGAGCTAACATAGTGATTTCGGAAGTAGAGCTTCAGGGCTGTTCATTTGGAAAAGCCCCTTCAAACCTTCTAATTTGTTATTAGAATTTTGAATGTATTTTCCCTAAATAAATCCCTTCCCCACTTCCACAACCCCACCAGCCTGTGTAAGTTTTGGTCCCACAAAAACTGGATTTGCCCTTAAGCAGGTCTTTCTTTTGGGCTACTTAGAATTTAGCCCCTTCTTATGTTTGGGGAATTCCTTGAGTCTTCCCACTGAAACAGTCTCTATGAAGGCTGAAAATGCCAAACAACTTAAGCTGAACTTGCTTTTTCATCTTCCCTTGGAGTAAAAGGCATGGGCACACCTAGGCTCTGCCAATCACGTACTTTAAAATTAGTAGCTAGTTAACAGCAACAAATCAAGGCAGGACCTTCGTGTATCTTCTCCACGTGCAGTAGCACATGTGTCAAGAACAAATTCCCAAAACAGCAGATAGTGTTACAGAGTGTGTCAGTGTTTGGCAACAGTGGCTACAATTTCCCCACCCAACCAGTTATGCAATAGAGTTCTGGGATTCATTCCTAGCTGTGTGGCTCAGATTGATGCTGATTTTCTAGTACTTTTTGGCCATTCTGGGAGCAGCACAATATTCTTCAAATACAATTTATCTTATGCTGAAAGGCAGAATCCATCTCTGTTGCTTATGACTAAGAATCCAAACTGATAAACAATTGAGTATTTAGAAGTGGAATGCCCACAGCAGACCCAGAATGGTGTGTAATGGGCCAGGTGGGAAAGGCAGGATGGAGGGCATTGAGACACAAGTGTTTCAGGCTGGGAAAATAGTGACTCTGAGACAGGACATCAAGCTCACACCATCAAGAAATGTACTCTAGGCCTGGTACGGTGGCTCAAGCCTGTAATCCCAACACTTTGGGAAACTGAGGTGGGTGGATCACCTGAAATCTGGAGTTCCAGACCAGGCCGGCCAAAATGGTGAAAACCCGTCTCTATTAAAAATTAAAAAAAAAAAAATGCTGGGCATAGTGATGGGCGCCTGTAATTCCAGCTACTTGGGAGGCTGAGGCAGAAGAATCGCTTGAACTTGGGAGGCAGAGGTTGCAGTGAGCCGAGATCGTGCCATTGCACTTAAGCCTGGGAGACAGTGCGAGACTCTGTCTCAAAAAACAAAATAGAACAAAATAAAGAAATATACTCTAAGGCCAGGCACACTGCCTCACGCCTGTAATCCCAGCACTTTGGGAGGCTGAGGTGGGCAGACTGAGGTCAGGAGTTTGAAACCAGCCTGGCCAATATGGTGAAACCCTGTCCCCACTAAAAATACAAAGATTAGCCAGGCATGATGGTGTGTGCCTGTCGTCCCAGGTATTTGGGAGGCTGAGGCAGGAGAATCTCTTGAACCCAGGAGGTGGAGGTTGCAGTGAGCCAAGATTGTGCCACTGCACTCCAGCCTGGGCAGCAGAGCAAGATTTTGTCTTAAAAAAAAAGAAGAAAGAAGAAAGAAAGAGAGAGAGAGAGAGAAAGAAACAAAGAGAAAGGGAGAGAGGGAGGGAGGGAAGGAGGAAGAAAGGAAGGAAGAAAAGAAGGAAGGAAGGAAAGGAGAGAAGGAGGGAGGGAGGAGGCTTTAGAGTATTCTTCCCAGTGCTCATATCAGACGTGGCTGTCGAGGACAAGACACCAGAGAGCCATAGCCACCAGTTGAAAAAGAAGACTGCATATCATACCAGAGATCTTAGACATGAAGCTGGGTAGAGTATCCAGATGAGACTCTGGCTGATTCTCTTCGGGAAATAAATACATTTTTCATATGGACATGAGCACTTTTAAGTGTATGTATAGGAAGATGGACGCATATATGTAACAGTAGGATAATGCATTCCTCCCTTCTTCCTTGCTGAGGAGCCCCAGTTTTGATTCTCCAGCACATAAGTAAGTGATCTGTGGTAATCCCACATGATTGGCCAACAATATGGTTTAGGAAGGGGTGACTAATTATGACTAACCTAGCCAATGAGCCATGCATGAGATGTCTGCTCAGGGCTTCCGGGAAAGGTCTCCTTATTGATAAGCAGAAAAACAGAATAAATTACTGCAGCTACCTTCAGCAAGAGCCATCCTGGAAGACCAAACCGGTATCCCAAGGAAAGTGAAAGCAGAAGGGATAGAGAAACCTGGTTCCTCAGTGTCACCAGTGAGCTCCTGAATTAACCAACCCAGAAGCCTCCAAACTCCAGACTTTGTTTTGTATAATTTAATAATTTTGAGTTGGGTTTCTCTGTTTGTTTCTTGTAATTGAAAGCATCCTTGTTCTAATCGATATTATGTCTTGGAGAGTAGAATTTGATGATCAGGTTGGTGAGATAAAGAAGAGGTGTGGCCACATAGGACCTCAACTCCGTTTGAGATGAAAAGAACCACGGAAGGCTTGACATAATAGATTGATACTCCTATTGCACTGGGGAGAACAGATTGGAAGGGGACAAGGTGAAAACAGAAAATAAGAACAGTGACCTTTAGATAAAATTTGGGGAAACTCCAATCTTTGAAAAAGTATCTGGAGAAACCCAAGGGGGACATTAGAAAATTATTCTTCACATGGTAAAAGGGGGAAATATTATAGAAGCAGAAGGATAGGGGAGTTGGGCACTTCAGATTGGGCAAAATGAAGGCAACAGAGAGTTTAAAGGAGAAGTGAGTTATAAAAGGTTATCAATTGCTGGAGAGGACGAGGAATGGAAGGAAGGATGGAATTTGGCAATGTAGAGACTGGTTACTCTTAGTGACCTTTGTAACAATAATCTTAGGGTAATAGGGCAAATGCAATACTACAGAGGGTTAAAGCACAAATGGAAAGTGAGGAAGGCAGCAAGTTGATAGGTTAGGGATAGTGACAGTAGCATCACAGATCCTTCCTTAATAAACAAGTTTGAGTCAATGGTTTGGTGTGGAGAGGTCTAGTACGGACAGCCATGTTCTGTTCAGGAGTTGGTAACTCGGTTTTGTTAGGGCTAGAGAGAGTCAAGACGTAATGTAGTGACTGAGCCATGGAAGTGGACGATCTTGTCAAAGGAGCATGAGCAGTGAGAAGAGAGACAAGAGTGAAATCTTAAGAAATACCAGCACATAAGGCAGAGCTCCCAACTAATATACCATAAATGGGTTATGGGTGTGCCCGAAATATTGATTCCTTTATTCTGAATGGAGGGTGAGAGCCACTGGCTGGTCATGTGCAGCAGTAACCAGCTTCATTCGTTAATCCCAGTGTGTCCGGAGGGTAGACATTATACCCTTTCAACTCTGTATGAGTTCCATGACTATGTGAAGCCATACTTGATATCCTACTCAGTAGGTGTTGGTTGAATTAATAAATGTAGAGCAACCCTGAGGGATAAGCTAAAAAGGATAGGTTGGGGGTAGATCAATGATTCTTAAACTTCAAAGTGTACATTAAGATTACCTAGTGCTTTTCAAACTTGAATGTCTATATTATTTCTGATTCATTATGTCTGGAGCAGGGTCTGGAGTTCCGTATTTCTAAAATGTTTCCAGATGATGCTAATGCTAATTTAGGACTACTCTGAGTAGCAAAAAATACACAATACTAGTTGAAAATGCAAATTGTATAGGTTTTCCATGAGATGCCAATTCAGTAGGTATGGAGTGGAACCAAAGAATTTGCATTTTAAGAAAAACATCAGCAGGGTGCAAGGGCTCACACCTGTAATCTCAGCATTTTGGGAGATCCCTTGAGCCCAGGAGTTGGAGACCAGGCTGGGCAACTTGGCAAAAACCTCTTTCTACAAAAATACAAAAAAAAAAAAAAAGTTAGCTGGGCATGGTTCATGCTGTGGTCCCAGCTACTCGGGAGGCTAAAGTGAGAAGATTGCTTGAGCCCAAGGAGGCGGTGGTTGCAGTGAGCCAAGATTGTACCACTGCACTCCAGCCTGGGTGACAGAGTGAGGCACTATCTCAAAGAAAAAAAAAAGAATAACATTAACTCTGAAATAGTTGGCCTAGGAACCTAGTTTGATGGAGGAATTTGAATGTTAAGCATTTTGGATTTTATCCTACAGGTAGAAAGGTATCAAGGAATATCTTTCTTCGGAATCATATGGAATATATAATGTTCCATATGCGAACATTATACATTCCCAGGGGATTATTTTTATTTGATTTTTTTGAGACAGGGTCTCATTCTGTCACCCAGGCTGGAGTGCAGAGGTGTAATCACAGCTCACGGCAACCTCAACCTCCCAGGCTCAAGAGATCTCCCACTTCAGCCTCCCGAATAGCTGGGACTACAGGCTCTTGCCACCATGCACTGCATATATTTTTATTTTTTCTGGAGATTGGGTCTCGCTATGTTGCCCAAGCTGCCAAGGGATACTTTAGAAAGACTATTCTGTAAGTAGGTGCATGATTGTGATACAATAAACACATTTTTGTTTTGTTTTTTTATCCCTAATTCCTGACACAGCTTCCAAAACCCTTGGCATTTAGAAGGGATGATAGGAGCATCTTTTGTTACATAACAAGGCCCTTTCAACCATACCTGAGTTTATGCTAATAAGGTGGACATTTCATGGGTCCCCAGATAGTTTCAGGATGGGAAATGATTTCCAGAGGAACCAACCACGTAATTAGAGTTGGAATTGTCAGTCCCACCCCCAGGGAGTGGAGAGGGTGTGGAGCTTGAGTCCAATCACCAGTGGCCAATGATTTAATCAGGCATGCCTATGTAATAAAAGCTGAATTAAAAAACTCTTAAATGGTGTTTGGAGACCATCTGGGTTGGTAAACACTTTGAGGTGCTCGGAGGGTGGCACCCCATGAGAGGGGAGAGCAGCTCTGTTCACTTTCTCTCACTCACTGCTTTACTTTATGCATCTCTTTCATTTGGCTGTTCATGAGTTGTATTCTTTATAATAAACTGACAAGAATGTAATCCAGTAAACTGGTTCCCTGAGTTTTGTTTGCTCTTCTAGCAAATTATCCAACCTGAGCAGATGGGGTTCACGGGAACCCCTGATTTATGGCCAGTTGGCCAAAAGTACAAGTGGAAACCTGGAACTTGCAGGTGACATCTGAAGGAGGGACAGTTTTAAGAGACTAAGCCCCCTTAACCTGTGGGGTCTGTGCTAACTCCAAGTGGTTAGGGTCAGAATTGAACTGAATTGTAGGACAAGGACACCCGGTTGGTGTCAGAACTGGGTGTGGGTGTGAAAAAAAATCCCACGCTTTTGGTGTCAGAAATGTCAGTAAAAACAGTTCATATTGATAAACTAAGAGTTCACAAGCAGGAAGTCACTTGAGAGGCTACTGTCTGTTTTGTTCACTGACTTATCTCCAGCACAGAGAATACTGCCTGGCCTAGAACACACACTCATATATTGTTTAAATGAATAAACTGTGGCAAGAATAACACAGAAAAGACTAAAACTAGGATGGTAGCTATAGATACAAAAAAGGAATATATGGATACATAAGACATTCTAATGGGGAAAAATAGGTTCCTTAGTAGCTGGTACGTAGTTCCAGTGATTCTGGACCAAAAGACTAATTAAGCCTTTGAAGTTTTAAAGTTCTTACTACATGACTTTCTTCTTTTCTTTTTTTTTTTTTTTTGGACATGGCATCTCACTCTGTCAACTAGACTGGAGTGTGGTGGCACAATCATGGCTCACTGCAGCCTCCATCTCCCTGCCTCAAGTGATCCTCCTGCCTCAGTCTCCCAAGTAGCTGAGATCACAGGAGTGCATCACCACACTTGGCTAATATTTAAAATTTTTTTAGAGATGACATCTCACTATGTTACCCAGGCTGGTCTTAAACTCCTGGGCTCAAGTGATCCTCCGACCTCGGCCTCCCAAATTGCTGAGATGACAGGTGACAGCCAAGGCACCCGGACTTCTTTTCCCTCTTTAAAATTTCAGTGTTCGTGGTAATTGTACACTATTCCAATAACCTTAAATAATAGTGTCTCTAAAAATTCTTTATTATTATTATTTTTGAGATGGAGTCTCACTCTGTTGCCCAGGCTGGAGTGCAGTGGCATGGCTTGGCTGACTGCAACCTCTGCCTCCTGGGTTCGAGTGATTCTCCTGCCTCAGCCTCCCAAGTAGCTGCAATTGCAGGCACCTGCCACCATGCCTGGCTAATTTTTTGTATTTTTAGTAGAGATGCGGTTTCACTATGTTGGCCAGGCTGGTCTTGAACTCCTGACCTTGTGATTCACCCGCCTCGGCCTCCCAAAGTACTGGGATTACAGGTGTGAGCCACCATGCCCAGCCTAAAAATTCTTATGCTATACCTTTTAAAGCAAAAACAAAAACAAAAACAAAAAAAAACTATACAATTTAAATGGTGTTACTAATTGTTATAAATAAAAAGAGTTTATCTGGTATCCCCTATGATAAGGATAACTGATTCAAAAATAGTGCACGATCCTTAATTTTTAACAACCATCATGTACTGTATGCTATGGCTGGAATGTTTGTTCCCTCCAAAACTCATGTTGAAATTTAATTGTATTGGGAGGTGGGGCCTCTAAGAGGTGATTAGGCCAGGAGGGCTCCACCTTCATGGATTGGTTTAACACCTTAATAAAAAGGCTCACACCTGTAATCCTAGCACTTTGGGAGGCTGAGGCAGGTGGATCACCTGAGGTTGGGAGTTCAAGACCAGACTGACCAACACGGAGAAACCCCGTCTCTACTAAAAATACAAAATTAGCTGGGTGTGGTGGCGATGCCTATAATCCCAGCTACTCAAGAGGCTGAGGCAGGAGAACCACTGGAACTCTGGAGGCAGATGTTGCAGTGAGTTGAGATCAAGCCAGTACACTCCAGCGTGGGCAACAAGAGTGAAACTCAAAAATAAATTAAATAAATAAATAAATAAAAAGGCTTTTGGAAGTAGAAGCAGGGGAGGCTCGCTTTGCTTTTCTGTCTTTGCCTTTGAAGACAGAGCGTTCTTTCCCTCCAGAGGACATAGTGTTCAAGCTCTATTTGGAATGAAAATCACCAAGCCTGTTTGTGCATTGCTATTGGACTTCACAGACTCCAGATCTGTCGGCAACTAAATTTCTGTTCATTACAAATTACCCAGTCTTGGCTGGGCGAGGTGGCTCACACCTGTAATCCCAGCACTTTGGGAGGCAGAGGTGGGCAGATCACAAGGTCAGGGGTTTGAGACCAGCCTGGTCAATATGGTGAAACCTTGTCTCTACTAAAATACAAAAAATTAGCTGGGTGTGGTGGCAGATGACTGTAATTCCAGCTACTCAGGAGCCTGAGGCAGGAGAATCACTTGAACCCAGGAGGCAGAGGTTGCAGTGAGCTGAGCTTGTGCCTGAGACGGGAGAATCACTTGAACCCGGGAGGCGGAGATTGCAGTGAGCCTGGGTGACAGAGCGAGACTCCGTTCCAAAAAAAAAAAAAAAAAATTACCCAGTCTCAGGTATTGTTATAGCAATGACTAAGAAAATGAAATGAGACACTGATAGTCACTATGTGGTGAAAAACCACAAAACTAACTTATCTAGTTAAAAAGGTTTTATTTAACTGGATTTTGGTATACTAATATAATGTTACAGGGCCTTTAAAATCACATTTTGGAAGAATATTCACAAACATGAAAAAATAAGTGAAAGTTACTTCTGGATATAGGGCTATTGGATTACAGATATTTTAATTTTCTTACATTTTTATAGTTTCCCAAGTTTAATATTTACTGACCTAGTTTCTAATTAGAAAACTTGTTTTCAAAAGTCTGTTTAGGCAGGGCGCAGTGGCTCATGCCTGTAATCAAGAATTTGAGACCAGCTTGGCCTACATGGTGAAACCCCATCTCTACTAACAAGACAAAAAATTAGCTGGGCATGGTGGTGGGTGCCTGTAATCCCAGCTACCAGGGAGGGTGAGGGAGCAGAAGCTTGAACCGGGGAGGCGGAGGTTGCAGTGAGCCAAGATTGAGCCACTGCACTCCAGCTTGGGCGACAGAACTGAGACTCCGTCACACACATACAAAAATAAATAAAAATAGGGAAGACGCGCGAGTTGTGGCCGCGGCTGCAGCGGGACCGCGTGGGGTGGGCCCCGGGGTCGCCAGGCCTGGAGCGAGAGCGGCCGGCGGTGCCAGCGGCCGGGAGGGCGCGGCCGGAGGGCAGAGGCCAGGCGAGACGCCCGGCTGCGGCCTAAGAGGCCGGGCTGGGTGGGCTTGGCTGCAGCCGCCGCCGGCCCCGCGGTAAAGCGGCAGCCTGGGAGGTGTATCCTCGCCCGGGTCTGCAGGACGCCGGCTCGGGGCACCCCTCCCATTCCGGCTCTCAAAGCCTGGCTCCTGGGGGTGCGGCTGGCAAAGCCCACCCGCCTGGGCGGGTCCCTGATGGGAATTTGGAGCAGAACCTCGTCCAGTTCGGAGGTTGAGGGTCCTCCGGGCTTCCGAAGGAAGCCGAACTCAACGCTGAACGCTTTTTGGAGAATGACTGCGTTGAGTGACGATGTGGTCTGTCTAAAACGCTGGGAGAGAACAATATCTGTTACCACTCAGTCCGTCTCTAAAGAGCGAGCGCTCCCACGCCCCCATCTCCGGTCCTACCTGCGTCCAAGGCCGATGTGTTTTAAATATATTTCTGCAGTTTCTGGAGCTCTGGAGACAGGTGCTTCTGGATCCCTCTTCTCTTCCCTTTTGCTCCTCCAAGGGGAATAGAGACATGAACTCAAACCTAACTAACTGGCTGCCACCCAAAGAAAGTGCATGATTTAAAGGAGAGTTTGTTTCCTAGAGTTGTTACAGTTACATCAGCCTCTAGGAAACCCTAGGTCCTGGTGCTGCAGGGACACACCGAAGTCCGGAGGGCAGGTGATTGGAATCTGAGGAACACCCCACAACTGTGAAGCCTCTCATCAGAGCTTCTGGCAGTTTCCTCACCGGAAGGGGACAAGTCCAGTCAGGCAGGCATTGTCATGCCACAGCAGCTCCTGATCGCTCTGCCTACTGAGGCTAGCACCTGGGTGAAGTTGCAACATTCAAAGAAGGCCACAGAGGGGGCGCCCCTGTGGGAGGATGTGACTAAAATGTTTGAAGGAGAGGCTCTGCCATCTCAGGATGCTGATGAGACCCAGGAAGAAAGTTTAGAGGATGAACTGAACCCTGGACTCCCGACAGGACAATCACAGGAATTGTTGACTTTCAAGGACATATCTATTGACTTCACCCAGGAAGAATGGGGGCAGCTGACTCCTGCTCACCAGAATCTGTACCGAGAGGTGATGCTGGAGAACTACAGCAACTTGGTGTCAGTGGCAGGATATCAACTTTCCAAACCTATTGTGATATCCCAGCTAGAGAAAGGAGAAGAGCCCTGGATGACAGAGAAAGGCGGCCCGGGAGATCCCAGTTCAGACTTGAAGAGTAACACAGAAACCACTGAGTCAACTGCAAAGAGTACCATTTCACAGGAACAGTTATATCATGGCATTATGATGGAAAGGTTCATGAGGGATGATATAATTTATTCCACATAGAGAAAAGTCTCCACATATGATGTCTTAGAAAGGCACCAGGAAACTTGTGTGAGAGATGTGAGACAAGCCATCTTGGCCCATAAGAAGAGAGTCCAAGAAATTAACAAATTTGGGGAAGATATCATAGTGAGTTCAAATGTTATTATTGAACACAGGCACCATAAGTGTGATACACCTACAAAGTGGAACAAGTACAAATTAGATTTGATTAATCATCCAACAGGTTACATAAGAACAAAAACCTATGAATGTAATATATGTGAAAAAATCTTCAAACAACCAATTCACCTTACTGAACATATGAGAATTCATACTGGCAAGAAACCTTTCAGGTGTAAGGAATGCGGAAGGGCCTTTAGTCAAAGTGCATCCCTCAGTACACACCAGAGAATCCATACTGGTGAGAAACCCTTTGAATGTGAGGAATGTGGGAAAGCCTTCAGACATCGCTCATCACTTAATCAGCATCATAGAACTCACGCTGGTGAGAAACCCTATGTATGTGATACATGTCAGAAAGCTTTCAGCCAGAACATTAGCTTGATTCAACATTTGAGGACTCATTCTGGAGAGAAACCCTTTACTTGCAATGAATGTGGGAAAACCTTTAGACAGATTAGACACCTTAGTGAACATATAAGGATTCATACTGGGGAGAAGCCCTATGCATGCACTGCGTGTTGTAAAACCTTTAGTCATAGAGCGTATCTAACAAATCACCAGAGAATCCATACTGGGGAGAGACCGTACAAATGTAAAGAATGTGGGAAAGCCTTCAGGCAGAGAATACACCTTAGCAACCACAAAACTGTTCATACAGGAGTGAAAGCATATGAATGCAACCGCTGTGGAAAAGCCGATAGGCATGATTAATCTTTTAAAAAACACCAGAGACATCACACTGGAGAAAAGCCTTATGAATGTAATGAATGTGGAAAAGCCTTCAGCTATAACTCATCACTTAGTCGACACCATGAAATACACAGGAGGAACGCCTTCTGAAATACTGTATGAAAACAGGTGTTTGACATGAGAACAAAAGCCAAGTTTAAGTTGGTGATTTAGGATGCTTTAAAATTTCAGGACTGAAATATGAGGAATTGGTGTAATTATGCCAACTTTTAATTTTGCCCATTGTGTAAATAAACATTACATTGATAGCTACTGAAAAAATAAATAAATAAATAAATAAAAATAAAAACAAAAGTGTGTTTAATATTATTGCTGGGAATATTTTATTGTTTTCTATTTCTAATTTCTGCAACTTGGTAATCCACTGTTTGATGATTAGAAACTGCCATTTGGCCATGCAGAAAGGAAAAGTGAAAGGGTGATATCCTGCAATTCTGACTAGTGGAGTTTATTTATAAAACATTCAGTAATGCTGTAAATACTAGCAATATGCTCTATACACTTATTCTTTCAAGAAACTTTTGCCTGAAAACAGAAACACTGAGAATTTTTACATGATTTATTTAATAATAAACCAATTAAAGATACAAAAATGTTTAGAGGATTCCAAAATTTAAATTTTTTTAAATACAAATTCACTCTGTAATATGAAAACATAACATTAGACCTCTAAACATAATGATTTTTTTCATCTACAAAAATTTCTGTTATACTAGAAAATTTGCAGAAGACAATTTTTCTTGTGACATATAATGTACATTATCTACAGTTGAAAAAGTAATGTAAAAACATTTCATTTCAGAAAGTTGGATATATATGTTATCTTTGTATGCAACCCCCCCCAAGTCCACCCCCAATAAAAAACAATCCAAAATATAAAGCAATTATGCTTTTATAACTGACTACTCAGCCAGATTAGCCCAAGGCTCAAGTTGCTTTCTTGGCCCTTAAGAGTCTTGACTCTCTCAAAATAGCAGTATTCTGTTTAGCACTTAGCAATGTAAGTTTGCTAATGGGCTGCAAATGGCACAGTGGTCTAGAGTTAGCAAACAAACTATTTAGGAAGAATTTATGGCTGATCTTACCCATAACAGATGAATAAATTTTGTTGAGCCACTTATTTTTCTGCAACATTTTAGCTCTTTTTACATTGGAAAATAACCTGATGTTTTAATTGACATAACTTGAAAATATAGGTATTAGAATTTAAAAAAATTAGAACTAGAAGAGAAAGTGGAGATCGTCTAGTCTAGTCCAATACATCTCTTCCTTTTATGAGAAGAACTAAGGCACCAAAAGGTCAAGCTGACATAGCTGGTTGGTGGGAGTGCCATTCATAGGCTGATGCTTTGATACTATCCTCCTTCTACAACAGGTCAGCCATACCAGCGGCACCTCCAATTTTTCATGTCATTTTACATATTCATAGTTCATATAGTGTAGCCAACTAAAGTCAGTCTAAGTGACATCATAATTTTAACAAAGCATAAAATAGGTTTTTTGCATTTGAAAGAGTCAAGACTTAACTTACATGAGTGGAATGAAAATAGTTCCTATATAAATTTCCTGTTGCCTTATATTTAAGTTCTGTATTTACAAAAGAATCAGAAAACCTAATACAATGTAAAATTAGAAAAGAAACTTTAAAAATGCTTATGATATAACTGAAAAAAGATCTCAAAAGAATGTCTTCATAGTGTAAAATGCCTGTTCCTTCACGATTGAATTCTGAAACATTTAGAGAACTAAGAGAAACACTTGAGTTTTCCTCCCTCATCTACTAAAGTCAAAATTAACTCTATTTTTAACAATTACAAAAGTAGAAACCTCAGTAGAATTTATCTTAGAATCAATCAGTTTGCATACAATTGAAATGTTCAATTAAAAACCAATTATTCATAAGCTTTGGTAGATTAACTAAAAAGAGTTGGGTTCCAGCAGTTCATTTTGTTTCATAGCTACCTGAGAAGTAAATCCATTAGAACTGGACACTACCATCACATAAGGCTGTGGCTGCTGCTCAATTTTCTCAATGTCCTCTTTTAAATGATCTTCAGACTCCTTTTTCTCTACTTCCTGTGTAAGAGTTTTTGTTTCTTGAGTTTTGATAACTGAAGTGATTACAGTGCCAGGTGGGTGAGCAACCAGCTGTGAACTGCGAGGAGAAAAGGTCACCACAGGTGCAGTAGCACTGAAGGATGGAGATGAAGCCATACTGACGGTTCCATTGCAAATGGTCTGAACATTGCTAGTAAGGACTTGCTGTACCTGGGCAGGGCCCAAGACAATTGAAGGAGGAGGGCCTGCCTTTTGTGACTGCAGCATGACATTTTCTTTCAGTACTGTCATGGGCTGTGATGATGGAATGGCTTGTAAAATAAACTTCTGAGATCCGGTACCTGCTGATGGATCTGTGCTGGCTATCACTGTTGTCAGTGGCACTGTCTGGAGTGTTACTGTATGCAACTGCTGATTTCTAGGAGACACAACCACTGGAACTTGGGTTGGAGCCTGTATAGTCCTATTGAGATTATGAAATTAAAGTGAGACAATTAGCATATTCTACATCATTTAAAACTTTACACTTGACAAGTCATTTTACAAAATACCAGTTATACATTTCAAAATGCTACTTCTCATATTTTCAACACAGCATGACCAACATCATGCCAGACTCTGTATTAAACATTACATACAGAGATGCCTAACGCAAAACTCTCAGGTCATTAACTATGATACCCTCTGCTGAGTGCTATGGAAGAAAGGTCTGTACATAGTGCCACATTAACACAAATGAGGAGCTAATTTTGTTGGGGAAGGAGGAGGATATTAAAATGTTCGGCAAGGAAGTTTGCATAAGCTTCTTAAAATTAGGAATCTGAAAGCAAATCTGTTAGATTCATTCCTATTTTTTTTTTTTTTTGAGATGGAGTTTTACTTTTGTAAAGTAAAACACTACACTCCCAGGCTGGAGTGTAGTGTTGTGATCTCGGCTAACTGCAACCTCCACTTCCCGGGTTCAAGCCATTCTCCTGCCGGCCTCCCAAGCAGCTGGGATTACAGGCATGTGCCACCATGCCTGGCTGATTTTTGTATTTTTAATTGAGATGGGGTTTTGCCATGTTGGTCAGGCTGGTCTCAAAGTCCTGACCTCAGGTGATCCACCCACTTCGGCCTCCCAAAGTGCTGAGATTATAGGCATGAGACACTGTGCCCAGCCTACTATTTTAATATTTGAGAGATAATGTTATCAACATGCTCATCCACACTAATTACCAAACTTTGTAATTGTTTTCAACCTGTTTTTACACATAAAGGGGGAAAATCTTTAATTAATAAAAACAAAAAACCCACCTCAGTCTTAAACATGTGATAGAATTCTTAGAATTTTAGTAGCTCACATTTCATGTCATATTTTATTTATTTATTTATTTTTTATAAAGACGGGGTTTCACCATGTTGGTCAGGCTGGTCTTGAACTCCCGACCTCAGGTGATCTGTGCGCCTTGGTCTCCAAAGTGCTTGGATTACAGGCGCGAGCCACCATGCCCAGCCTCATGTCATATTTATATGAAACAAGCCATGATTATGATTAACCTGTGCGGGTTCCTGGGCTGGCAGAGAAAATGTGGCTAAGTTTTGGAAAAATAAATAGAAAAAAACATGTTTTAGCAGTTTTCCAGGTTCAAATAATTTGCACAAATTTTGTTTATAAAGCTACAGTTTAATATAAAATGCTTTAATGCAAAATCTAGTTTATGTAGGTTGTTAATCCCACTCATTGAAGAAAGAGAAAGTAAATGATATTATTAGTCAATCTAATTTTAAAAGTTCACAGCTCTGAAGTTTATAGTTATGGTTATTGTTAATATAGTATAAAAATGCCATTGAAAAATCTCAGCATCTGGATGTCAACTGTTTCCTCTGAATTCTGTAAAGTTATTTAATTAAAGATACTTGCTGCTATTTCAAACAGCTAACAGCTAAATTAGTCTCCATAAACCAAGCATTAAATATTACCACTAGATTATTAAAGCTACATTTTGAAAGTTAGTTATGTCTCTCACATGTGAGAAATAAAATTGTAGAGGAGAAAAACAAATTGGCTTGATGGAAAGATGAAACAAAGACCTAGCACAATTCAGAAGAGGTTCAAAAGAAGTGGGAATAAAGATACAGGATGACTAGAGCCTGCCCATTCACGCAGGATATGGAATACCAACTTAGATGACCACCCAAGGCTAATGTAGAGTATTATGCAGATAACTGATATTCAGAGTAATATGATATCTAATACAATATCTACAATTTAGTATCTTTCAAAGCTAGAGGTTTTTTGTTTTTGTTTTATTCTCACAGTCTAAAAACAATATTTTGAATACAGATGCTAAAAAATTCCATGGAATCAGCTGTGGTCATTGTAGGTCTCCTATCAACACAAATGCAAACAACAAACAGCCTAGAAACCAAAGGGAGAAGCCACACACTCCCAACTAGACACTCAGTCATCACATGTAGCCCGTAGGGCCTAGAGAAATATACAACATTAAGGGGAGAATACAGCCAGTAAGAGTTAAATAAGTACCCACTGAGAATCCCAAATCCGAAAATCTGAAATCCAAGATGTTCCAAAATATGAAACTTTTTGAGTGCCAATTTGATGTTCAAAGGAAATGCTCACTGGAGCATTTTGGATCTCAGATTTTTGGATTGGGACGCTGTGCTAGGTAAGTATAATGCAACGATTTAAAATCTGAAAATATTCGAAATCCAAAATATTCCTGGTCCCAGGCATTTTGGATAAGGACTACTCAAGATATACTCCTTTAATAACAGTTAAAGATGTATCATCCAATTAAAAATTTAAAAGTCATCTTTGCACTCCTTGCAAATCAATTGAAGACTTAAGAGAATTATATTTTCCCAAGGTCAAACATTTTAAATTCACTATACAAAGAAGACTGAATCATCTAAGTCTGTCTTGATTCTAGGTAATGTTACCTTACTTCAAGATCAATTGAATGACACCTCCACATTTATATTCTGGAATATAAAAATGTAAAACTGAAGTTTGCTAATAAAAGTAATCAAATAATAATTTTTGTTGGCTTTGAAAGGGCTGCTAGATTTTATAATTCATGTTCTAGAAATTCATGACAGTATAAACAGAAAAATGCTACAAATATCCATATGATTTTCTGCTTTCCTCCCACATCCCCATTCTAAATCAGCTGAGACTAGTCCTAAATTTTTTCAGATGATCAGTCTAAGGAAGATAGGTTCTCTCAGTCAATTTGCTGTTTAGCATCTTTTGCTGAAGCAAATCTAACTAAAAAAAAAAAGAAAACTACAAACTACTTTTCCAACTTCTGCCATTGCCACTCTAAAAGCCTGAAAAAAAGGACCTTAGATTCTTGGCCTCCCCTTCTGTTTGAACTGTAGAATTGTTCCAAGATAGGATCTTCCAAGGAATAACATTTATAGCTTGGAACTCTATGCACTCTGAATGTCCTAGTATGTCAATTTATGTTGAATTTTTGGTGCTTCTGACTTGGCTTGATTAAAGATCTGAAACCATTCCCTGGATTTTCTCACATCTAGATAATTTCTTATATGGATCAATCCAGTTATACAAAGGTATAGTGAACTATACTTAAACTGACAGAATAATGTCAAAATGTAAATATAAGGGACCAGTGGCATAATCAGAGGATTGACGTAATACATACTGCTCCTAAAAAATCTGGGAATCAAGAGCTCTATCTTGAAATCTATATACTTCTGTTTTCATTTCTGAATTTTGATCCACTTAACAAATAATGCCTTTGGTCAGAAACATATTGAAGTGATAAGCATTAGTAGTTTGGTTTTCTCACCTAATACTCTGAACGGAAGAATTTATTGTTTCATCCTGCACGTTACTGGTTCTAGCTGCTTCTCCCTCTGGGACAGCCTGTACTGGCTGTACTACATGAACAGTCCGGAAGAGCTGGGTAGGATATGGAGGCTGTGTGGGCTGCACTGTCCTCAAAACTTCTGATGGCTGTGCAACTTCCACAGGATCTTTGGGTTTTGCAGCTTTAGAATTCCCTGGTTTTAGAACTGTAGTGGCTCCTCCTTTTACCCCTGGACTTGAAGATACTCTCGACCGGCTGGCTTGACTCCTACTTGAAGTGGTTGTTGAGGGTAGTGATGGATCTGAAGACTCTATGCTGGAATTTGGATCCTCATCATTTATATATATAAGATCTTTTGGCATTTCTTTAAACTGATACACCAAGCGCTGACCTTCCACTTTTGCCAGAATACCCCTTTGGTAATAGTACCTATTCAAAGCAGACAATTTCATCAATATTTTATTCAATCAAACATCAATTAAAATAATATTCAACAAAATCAAATTTCCCTAATCATAAACAAAACTTTAAAGTTGGAATCAAACTAATGAGAAAAGAATTTCTAAATAAAGGGCAGTTATTTCATATAAGATACACATACATTTATGAACAGAGATAAGTCCTTATTACCAACTAAATCTAAAACTAATGCTGATTGGGGGACTGCTGATAGAGTATGTGGAAACTTCTGGTCTTTCACTTTTCTTCCTCTATCTTTCTGCTAACTTATTTACTTATTTATTTAGAGACACAGTCTTGCTCTGCTGCCCAGGCTGGAGTGCAGAGGTATGATCATCGCTCACTGCAGCCTTGAATTCCTAGTCTTAAGTGATCTTTCCACCTCAGCCTCCTGAGTAGCTGGGACCACAGGCGCGTGCTACCACATGTGGCTAATTTTTGCATTTTTTTGTAGAGACTGGATTTTGGCATGTTGCCCAGGCTGGTCTGGAACTTCTAGGCTCAAACAATCCTCCCTTCTCGGCCTCCCAAAATGCTGGGATTATAGAAGGCAAGCCACCACAGTCGGCCCCTTTCTGCTTACTTGCCAGGATAATAAAAACTATGAAAAACCTCAAGAAATGATTTCTCCTCCACAGCTTCCTAGAAATGTTCCTACTAGGCAAATCATATCAGTTTAAATTTGATTCAGTAAATTTAATTGACTTGAGTGTAAAATTTAATGATGTGCAATAGAAGTGGCCCAACTTTTGTCATCCAGTTTAATAAAATCAGTAACCTAAAAAAGTATGTTAAAAAAACAAAAACTGTAAAGAGTTCTAGTTTAAGACTGCCAAATTTTACATCTATATCTATATCTATTTTTATATATATACACACACCCTAAAAGTCACTCAGATCATTCTTATTATTAATAAGTCTTTCTGAAATACATGCATATCTTGAACAATAAATGACAGTCACCAAAAAACAAAGTAAAAGTGAGCTTAACAATAAAATGGTACTCTTGCTCAAAATTTTCATGATGTCTAGTAGTAGTCTTGACGCGCTAATTTATTCTACCATAATAACTAACATATCATACCTGAAGTTCATGTTTGAAAATGCAACCTCTTTTTTTTTTTTTTTTTTTTTTTTGAGACAGGGTCTCACTCTGGTTGCCCAAGCTAGGAGTTCAGTGGCAAAATATCAATCATTGCAGCCTCAAACCTCCCGGGCTCAGGTGATTCTCCCACCTCAGCAAGCTGAGTAGCTGGGACCACAGGTGCACACCACCATGCCTGGCTAATTTTTTGTATTTTTAGTAGAGACAGGGTTTTGCCACGTTGCCCAGGCTGGTCTTAAGCTCCTGGACTCAAGCAATCCACCAGCCTCAGCCTCCCAAAGTGCTGGCATTACAGGTGTCAGCCACCGTGCCTGGCTGAAAACGTACCCTCTTATTACGTACTTGCATTAACACCTATTGGTACTTGCAGACTTGAAGCTTGATATATTTTTCTAGTATTTAGGAAATGATATTGTTAACACAATAAAATACCAAAACTTCAAATACCTGAGTGCTCTTCCCATGGTCTCATAATTCATATCAGGTTTGTTTTTGTGCTTCCCCCACAACCTGGACACTGCTTTAGAATCCACCAATTTAAAAATGCCTTTCTCACGCTGGGTCCACTTGATGTATTTAGGACAAGTAGCCTTGTCCTGGAGCAGCGCCAGTAAAAACTCCCAAAGATAAATTGTGTTTCCTGAAACAAAAACAATTTCTTTCTAAATGACCAAACTTTCATTTAAAAGAACACAATAAAAGACAACTAAAAGTCTTAGAAGTACCATTCATATTTACACAAAAATATTACATATTTCAGTTAGTATTGGTGTCATAATTTAGTTAGCATGGGTGATACAATGGTCATAATTTTTAACATCTAAAAAAAGATCTTTTTATTAGTCCCATATAAAATGTGTGAACAAAGCAATCTTGTCATAAGATTTGTGATGATTTAGGAGAAAGTACTCTGAGATAATTTTTTTCTGTCTCTCTGCGAACCATCATATAGAAGAAACACAAGAGTTTGTATGAAACCTTTCAACAGTTGCTCTCTTTATACTACAGCCAGCAGGTCAGCCATAAGTTTTCTTCAAATTTGGGCAACAGTTACAAAAATGCTAAAATTTCAAGACAATATATTAAAGGGTCTGTGAACTGAAAATCAAACCTGGTTAAACTCTTCCAAGAGTCTCATTATTAAATGAATAGATCATGTTGACAAGTAAGTAAAAATCACTCAAATGAGCTTCTTGGTCTATTTTATTATCAGTTTCTTTACAGAATTTGGCAAATGTATCTAATAAGCACGTGGCAGCAATAAGATCCATTTCAGTATATCAAGAAAGCATGTGGTTTCTAGTTATAATAGGCAGACACTATAAAGCAATCTGTTATTTGACCTAAATTACACAGAAATTACAATAGCACTTACCCTTTCCATCTTTGTTTTTCTTCTTTACAGATATATTTGGCGTAGTGGCTGGGGAATCTGGTCGTGGTGGTTTAGTTTTTCTCCCTGAAATAAAAACAACTCTGCATAAATATGTGCCTTCAAAAGTGAGAGAAAATGGACAATTTAGCTATTTTGTCATTTATCCTAAATTTCAAGTGCCGAATGTTTTATACATGGGTCACATATACTGGTTTCTTAAAATGCTGTTTACTAAAAGGAAAACAACTTTAATAAAACTTGGACATTAATGCAGGTTAAACCATAAGCACATTTATCTAAGAAATGATACCTCTGACACCTCAGTTTATATCTGTAAAGATGAAGTTAATTTAAAATATATAACAGCTTGACTTTGAAGTACCCACACTGATAGTGCTTTCTTAAACTTCTGAAGAATGCTCTTGACATTGGTAGAACTTGGGCTCCAAAAATAAGCCATACAGCTTTGTAGACCTATTGATTACACAAGCTTTTTAAAGTAGGAGAAGTGGATTTTCAGCTTTTTTCTCTATTAAATAATTTCTGTATACAGTTAGTTCTCAAGTATAAGAAACTTCCCAAACTTTAGAAAATATGTGAGGTAAAATTGCTGTCCTCGTATTTCTAAAAACATCTCATTTCTCTGTATCTTTCAATTCACAACAAACTTCATAGTTACCTTACCCACCATCAATTTCTAAATAACTCCATCCCAATAGTGGGGTCGATATACTATTCTAAAGTCCGGTTTGTGATCTTCTTTTGCCATGTATCTAGAACCATGGCCTGGTAGCACTGCTGCCTTATGTTTAGGTTTAGATCATGATCATGCTGTCTGAATATACTACCATTCTATATGTGAGAAACAATCAATAGTTACTACCTCCTACCCCAACATTCTGGAGACTGCCACTCTGGTTTAGATTATAGTGGTGAATTCTAAGTAAACATAATATAGGACAATAACTTAGAAAAGCAGAATTTTACAGCTGAAAAAAATCACAAGATTAACAATCTATCCCCAGAAACTGAATAGGAAAATGTTTCTGAAATCATTTGGGTGAATGAGAGGAAGGGAGAAAATGTCAAAAAGCCCCCTCTTCAGTCTCTAAGACTCCAAACGTACGCTAGTCAGCCAGGTGTCTTGACTTTCATCACTGCAGACATCTGCAAAGAACCCTTCATGAGACAGATTCTTCTGTTTGTGTTCATGACAGTGAGTATTAGAAGCCAAGGCTTCAGTAATCTCCATCTTATTTTATGCTATTAATATATACCAGCTTTTAAAAAAAAATAGATATCATCTTTATTTCCACTACTTTCCTCCACTAGCTTTAGTCACAACAGACACTACCATTAAAAGCTCCCACCCAGTATCCATCTTCTCCAACACATTCCTAATCATTCAAGGTGGCAATGTACAAAGCTTCAGGCGAATTATATATTGGTTAGATGTAGAATTTTTGGTTCACAGTGATTTCTTCTCAGCCCTTTGAAGATGTCTGATTCTTTCAGCTTCTGAGAGAAGAAGCTCTAAATTGCCAATCTAAAAATCAATCCTCTTGAAGTAATGTAGTTTCTCCTGGTTTGTTTCTTCTGTTTTTGGAGTGGGGGAGAGCTTGAAGAGAGGTCTTTGGTGTTCTAATTTTTACCCACAATGCATTTAGGCCTAGATTTACTGTAGCTGAACTACTCAGGATTCACAATGCTGAGGATTAATGTGATTCTGAAACATTCTTAGTGACTATCTCTTACATACTGCCTCTTCCGCAAGTTTTATATTCTCTGTTTCTGGAACTCTGATGTAGAACATTTCATTTAATTCTACATGTCTGTAACGCTTTCATATTTTTAAATCCACACCAAATCTCTATTGGAGTTTACTAATTCTTTCTTAATCAGTGACTAGTCTGGTGTTTTGTTTTGTTTTGTTTTTTGTTCTTTTTTCTTTTGGAGACAGAGTCTCACTCTGTCACACAGGTTGGAGTGCAGTGGCACAATTTTGGCTCACTGCAACCTCTTCCTCCCAGGTTCAAGCAATTCTCCTGCCTCAGCCTCCTCAGTAGCTGGGATTACAAGCATGCGTCACCACGCCTTCCTAATTTTTGTATTTTTAGTAGAGACGGGACTTCACCATGTTGGTCAGGCTTATCTCAAACTCCTGACCTCGTGATCTGCCTGCCTCAGCCTCCCGAAGTGCCGGGATTACAGGCATGAACAACTACACATGGCCCAATTTCATTTCTTATTTCTATAAACTCCAACTGGTTCTTTATCATATCAATAGTTTTTCAACAATAAGTAGGATATTAGTCTTTTTTTTTTTAAAGCAGTTTTACTGAGGTAAATCTGACACATTAAATAAACTATGTATGTTTAAAGGGTACAAATTGACAAGTTTCGACTATGTGTACTAAAAACCACCACTACTTTCAAAATGATGAATATATTCACCACCCCAAAAGTACTTTGTGCCCTTCTGTAATCCTTACATCTCACCCTTCCTCACCCTGTCCAATCCACAGGCAACCACACATCTGTTTCCTGTCATTATAGATTAGTTTGCGGTTTCTATAGCTTTATATTAATATAAAATTGACCCTCAAACAAAACGCAGCTTTGAACTGCACAGGCCCACTTATATAGGGATCTTTTTTCAATAAAAGTTATATCAAGTGTACCTGTGTCTCCTGCCTCCCCTTCTACTTCCTCCATTTCTTTTGCCTCTGCTATTCCTGAGACAGCAAGACCAACCCCTTTTCTTCCTCCTCCCACCTCAGCCTTGCCAACATAAACACAACAAGCATGAAGACCTCTGGCTGGGCATGGTGGCTCACGCCTGTAATCCCAGCATTTTGGAAGACCAAAGCAGGAGGAATGCTTGAGCCTAGAAGTTTAAGACCAGGCTAGGTAACATAGCAAGACCCACCTCTACAAAAATAAAAATTAAAAATTAGCTGGGTGTGGTGGGGGCTCGTCCATAGTCCCAGCTACTCAGGAGGCTGAGGTAGGAGGATCGCTTAAGCCCAGGAGTTCCAGGTTGCACTGAGCTATGATCTTGCCATTGCATTCCAGCCTGGGTGACAGAACAAGACCCAGGCTCTTAAAAAAAAAAAAAAAAAGACCTTTATTGATCCACATCTGCTTAATAAATAGTAAATATATTTTCTTTATGATTTTCTTAACATTTTCTTTTCTCTAACTTAATTGTAAAAATACAATATTTAATATATATAACGTACAAAATAAATGTTAACTGTTTATGTTATCAGTAAGTCTTCCAGTTTCCAGTCAACAGGTCGTTATTAGTAGTTAAGTTTTTTGGGGAGTCAAAAGTTTTACATGGATTTTTGGCTATAGGAGGTTGGCAGCCCTAATCCCCACATTGTTTGAGGGTCAACTATAGAAGCATATTTTTTCTTCTTTTTCTTCCCTTAGCCCAATTATTTTGAGAGTTTTTTCTTGTATATAACAATCATATATTGTTTTATTGCTGAGTGGTATTTTTATTGTGTTGCTAAAAGTGCCACTGCACTCCTGCCTTGGTGACGACAGAGCAAGACTCAATCTCAAAAAAAAAAAAAAGGTACACAAATGCTCTTCGCAGCATTATTTGCAGTTGCCCTAAGTTGGAAACAACCCAAATGCTCATTAACTGCTGATTGGGTAAACAAATACTACATATTTAAGAAGAATTTGTACATAAATGGCCAGGCAGGGTGCCTCATACCTGTAATCCCAGAACTTTGGGAGGCTGAGGCAGTGGATCACTTGAGGTCAGGAGTTTGAGAGCAGCCTGGCCAACATGTTGAAACCCCATCTCTACTAAAAATAAGAAAATTAGCCAGATGTGGTGCATGCCTGTAATCCCAGCTACTTGGAAGGCAGAGGCAGGAGAATCACTTGAACCCAAGAGGTGGAGGATGCAGGGAGCCGAGATCAGTCATTTATGTACAAATTTTTCTATGAACACGGTTAATCCTGGGTCTGTCTTAACCTGGGTTTACAACTAGATTTTAAACTACCACTGACATTAGGAGTTGCCAGCCAAGTAATTAACACAGACGTAGCCCCAGGATTGTAATAACTATGGGGCACCAGACAGAAGCTGTTATATAATTGCTCAGGTGGGTTATACATTCAACCTAGGCCTTTATCTGATTTCCTCAGATAAAGCCATGTTGAAGGTGAACTCACATTCTGGTATCACAGAATACATGAGGAAGACACTTTCTGAGTGAGAAGCAACAGACACTGGAAACCCTAGTATTCTCTAAGAATCAAATATAACAGAATTATGAAATATAAACTTTACATGAGTATTAGAGTTTTTAAAGCAGAAGAACAAAAAACATGGTCAAAGAATAAGGCTATTAAAAAAGACTAGGTGGGAACTTCCTCTTCTAGTCAAGATAGAATAACAGAACATAGATTTATCCTCCCACCTGAAACAACTGAAAACACAGAAAAATTATGAAACAATGGTACTGAAGAAATTGGACATCGGTCAACAAAAGTCAGTCACCCCCGAGAGACAGGAAATAAATGAGGCAAGTCCTATGGTTGCCCCACCTTAATACATGGAGAAAATAAAATTTGGAAAGCAGTTTCTGAAAAATATTTAATGTATACTTAACATGTGATCCAGCCATTCCAATACTAAGTATTTACTCAAAAGAAATTAAACCAGAATTTCTCCACTCAGAGCCCTGGCTGAATGGGATCCAAGCTTCCTTGACATTCGTTTGTGCCAATGGGTGGACTTTTTCCCCTAAGAGGGTATATCCCTTCAAGGGTCCCAGTTACATGCTGAGGTCTCTGTCCAATACTCCATTTTGCATAGCCCGAGACCTAAGCTTCTGCCTCAACACTGGCAATAAAACCAAGCCCCTTGGCATATCTTTCTCAGCCCTTCTAAGCTGCCGCAGTCTCAGCTCATGTTTACTATTTTTATTTTCCTCCTCATTTTCGGCTCTTGGAATTTCCCTTACTTTCACATGAACTTAGGTTTCTGGGTGGGTGGTGATGCTACTAACCAAGACATTATACTCAAAATACTAAACAAGCATGAATAGAATCAGAAGGCAATAAAACGGAAAAGGTGTCAGACTCTAGAATGCAAGTGTGGTCCTAACTGGCAAAAAGTTAAAAATTCCCATTCAACACATCCTAACATATTCCTCTTCAATTACTTACCAGCTGATTTCCAACTTACTGTATGTTTCCAGCTGGAGTCTTATACTGGAATCACCAGTACAGGCTAAACTATATCCCCTGGGAGGAAGTTAACTAGCCCTTACCCTCAAGCTCTTTATGAGCTTGGATAAAAGGATTTGGATAACAATTTGAGGCTTTAAAAAGTTGGAAAATCCCTTTTCTGTAAGATAGACCAAATATTTAAAAAGTATAAAATAATTTTAAAAAAATTTTTTTGAGAGAGAGTTTCACTCTTGTTGCCCAGGCTGGAGTCCAATGGTGTGGTCCCAGCTCACTGCAACCTCAGCCTCCTGGGTTCAAGTGATTCTCTTGCCTTAGCTTCCCAAGTAGCTGGAATTACAGGCATGTGCCACCATGCCCAGCTATTTTTTGCATTTTTAGTAGAGATGGGGTTTCACCATGTTGGCCAGGCTGGTCTCAAACTCCTGACCTCAAGTAATCCACTCACCTTTGCCTCCCAAAGTGCTGGGATTACAGGTGTGAGTCACCAGGTCTGGCCCAATACTTTTTTCAAAGAAATGACTCTACTATGAAGAAACACCTCTTTTTCTTGTTTATTTATTCATTTATTTATATTTATTTCTTAGAGTCTCACCCTGTTGCCCAGGCTGGAATGCAGTGGCATGATCTTAGTTGGCTGAAGCCTGAAATTCCTGAGATCAAGGGATATCCTCCCACCTTGGCCTCTCAAATATCTAGGACTACAGGTACCCACTGTGCCCAGCTAATTTTTTTTGTTTTTGTCTTTTTTTGTGTGTGTGCCCAGCTAATTTTTTACATTTTTTGTAGAAATGAGGTCTTGCTTTGCTACCCAAGCAGGTCTCAAACTCCTGGCCTCAAGCAGTCTTCCCACCTTGGCCTCCTAAAGTGCTGGGATTACAGGCATGAATCTCTATGTGTGGCCAAGAAATACCCTGTAATTTTCATTTTGTGCCTTCAGTGTTTTTCTTATGTAAGTTTTAACTGCAGCAGAAAAGAACTACATAGAATAAAAATGGTACATAGGCTTCACATCAAGACTTGACTGTGTGCCCTAAATGAAGTAACCACCTACCTTTCTTTCTCTTAGGCTGTTCTGGTGATGAGGCTCCTGGTGAGTCTGCATATTTTTCTTGTGCCTGTTGTGTTTCCATCACTTCAGGAATCCCATCTAATGTGACGGATACGTGGGTGACTGGGGCAACAACCATGTCATCTTCAGGTGAACTAAATATATTATTATCTAATGAAAAAAATCAACTAATTATAATCCATTGTGTATTAGGAGTAAAAAATGACTGATAAAATTTCTTGTTTCTATTACGACTCAAGATTAAAGTAGAAATAAAATCTTGAAATCTATTGCTGCTTTTTACTTTCTCTTCCCTAAATCAAGTACCCTAAACCAGCCCAGGCATGGCTGAGCTATTTCAACGTCTTTCTTACTTGACTTCCTATTACCAGCCTATCTTATCTCTCCTCTTCATTATTCATATAGCTGTGAGAGTTATTTGTGAAACCTAAGTCTGACCTGACCATACTCCTCTACACAAAAACTTTACACCCTGAAAATTAGGCCAAAAAAAAAAAATTGACATATCTTTCCATAGTTCACAGGGGAAAAAAAAAACCCATAAGCACAACTGATCTCTGTAGCATGCCTTACAAAGTTTCTGTAACTTAGCTCCAAACCTACCTTTCCAATCTCATTTCCTACCCACCTTAAAGCTTACACTTCAACCACACCAAAACATTTTGATCTCAAATATTTCATTCCTTTTTTTAAAAAAACATATTTGTGTCTTATATCTTTGGCTCAGTTCCTTCCAGCTTGAATGCCCTTTCATGTCTCTTCTACCTAGTAAAAGCTTATTTGTCATTTACAGCCCAAGTCAGAATACTCCTTCAATGAAGCCAGTCTCTGAGATTCTCAGCTATAATACCCACTGCTTCTAGGGCAATTTGCTTTCTCTCTTGCAGCCTTTAGTTTTGGCTTTGTAGTTATTTACATAAGTACCTGTCTTCAAAATTAAACTGTAAGCTTGAGGAAAGAAACAATATCTGCTCATTTGTATCTCATGTTACTGCCTAATTATTGCTGCTGTGAATATAGCAAATATTCAATATTTTGGACAGATTTAGTAATAATTTATGAATCTGCTTGCTTTCTTGTCAGAAAAGTCCAAAGGACAACATGAATTTTAAAGCAGATCAATAATGTGGCAGTGAATTTTATGCCATGATGTGTTAGTAAAATTTTATTTGGGCCCTTGATACTCTAATACTTTCATCAATATGTTAAGAGAAGAAATTTTGCATGATCTACTATTTGATAACTAATAAGCTACTTTTTTGTTGTTCCTAAAGGCTTCATTCTCAAATTGTCACCTTTTAACTGTACATTTTTGCAAAGGTACCTCAATTCCTAATATACCCTAAAAATGTGCTTGTAACAAAAAATATATATAACATCATTTCTAATCTCTTGATTTTACTATCTAATAGAGAAAGATGGCAAGAGTAACTTTACACAGTACATAAACATGAACAATCATAACCACTCACTTATTCGTTTTTCATCCAGCATAGGGCCAGGAGAATCCATATTGAGGAGTGCCTCAGCAGCCTCAATAGTTTCAATTGTTTCATCCCCATCATGACAAGAAGCTTCAACTGCAACACATTTAAAGAGAAAATTAAATTAGCCACAAGACATCTGTTACTCTGAAATTCATACACTGCTCATCTGTAGAACCAGAATATATTATTTAATATTTTAGCTTATATACCTATGAACTATAAACATATAAAATTATACTAAACCTGGCCAGGTGCAGTAGCTCATGCCTGTAATCCCACATTTTGGGAGGTAGAGACAAATGGATTGCTTGAGGACAGAGTTTGAGACCAGCCTGGTCAACAAAGCAAAACTGCATCTCTACTAAAAATACAAAAAAAATTAGCTGGGCATAGTGGCACACACCTATAGTCCCAGCTACAGGCTGAAACAGGAGAACTGCTTGGACCTGGAAGGTGGAGGTTGCAATAAGCCGAGATCATGCCACTGCACTCCGGCTTGGGTGACAGCAAGACTCCGTCTCAAAAAAAAAAAAAAAAAAAAACAAATTACACTAAAAAAAGAAATCAATATTTCCTTAATATTACATAGCCTGTCTTAAAAAAATCATAAATGGGGTGCTACAAGGACAAACAAGACAGTTTTTTGTTTAAATCAAATTAAGTCTGCATATTGCAATTGACTGACAACATTTCTTAATTTTCTTTTCATTTCTGAGTTACCATTCATCTCCCCAGTTTTATTTACTTTGCAATTTATTTGTTGAAGAAATCAGGCTGTGTATTCATGTAGGGCTTCCCATAGTTTGGATTTTGCCAACTGTATTCCTTTTGTGTAGGTTAACATGTTTTTCTATATTCCCTCTAATTGAGTAGTCCTATCTAGAAGCTTGATGAAATTCAAGTTTAATTTTTTTTTTTTTGGCAAGACAAAAACAATTATGTATTCTGATGACAGCTCAAAATACAATCTAATATAAGACTCAAATTTCATAAAATCACTAAACCTTTTTGGTTTGGCTTTTTTTTGTTGTTGAGATGGAGTTTCACTCGTTGCCCAGGCTGTAGTACAATAGCGCAATCTCGGCTCACTGCAACCTCCGCCTCCTGGTTTCAAGCAATTCTCCTGTCTCAGCCTCCCGAGTACCTGGGACTACAGGCACGCGCCACCATGCCCAGCTAATTTTTGGTATTTTTAGTAGAGACGGGGTTTCACCATGTTGACCAGGATGGTCTTGATCTCTTGACCTTGTGATCGACCCGCCTTGGTCTCCCAAAGTGCTGGGATTATAGGCGTGAGCCACGGCACCCAGCCTGGTTTTGCTTTGAGACAAGGTCTTACCCTGTCTCCCAGGCTAGAGTGCAGTGACTCAATTTTAGCTCACTGCAACCATAAACTCCTAGGCTCAAGCAATCCTGCCAACTCAGCCTCCCGAGTAGCTAGGACTACAGGCTCAGGCCACCAGGCCCAGCTAATTTTTAAAATTTTTTGTAGAGACAGGTTCCTGCTAAGTTGCTCATGCTGGTCTTGAATTCCTGGTCTCAAGTGATCCTCCTGCCTCGGCCTCCCAAAGTTCTGAGATTACAGGTGTGAGCTACTGCATCTGGACAAATATGTTTATTACGAAAATTCTAAACAAAATAAAAATTGTGGAGTATAGGATAATGAATCCCCATGGGCCCATTCTCAGCTTCAATTATTATCACCAAATGGCCAATCTTCTTTCATCCACATCCCACTCACTGCCCCCAAATCCTTACCCTCTCTACAGGATTATTTAAGGAATCTAAGATAGCATAATTTTATCTCTAAATACTTTAGCATGTGTATCTAAAAGATGTCTAACACAATGCTACTATCATATCTTAAAAATACTAACAATAATTATTTAATATCATCTATTATAGGCTGAATGGTGTCCCCCAAAATTCTCTGTTGACATGCTAACCCCCCAGTATCTCAGAATGTCTTTAAAGAGATAACTGAGTTAAAATGAGATTATTAGTGTAGGCCCCAATCTAATATAGTTAGTGTCCCTCTAAGATGAAATATGAACGCAGGCAGGTACAAAGAGAAGACCATGTGAAGACACTAAAAGACAGTCACCTATAAGTCCAGAAAGAGGCCTCGGAAGGAACTAACCCCAGCAATACCTTGATCTCAGACTTCTAGCTTCCAGAACTGTGAGAAAATAATTTCTTATTTAAGCCACCCAGTCTTTATGGCAGCCCTAGCAAACTAACGTGTCATCAGAAGTGCCATCTAACACTCGTGAGAACAAAACTGTCCTATCCTTAGCTCTTTGTTCCCCTAGAGCTTCTCAAGGGCTCCCCATCATCCCCACTTTGGAATAAGAAAGAGGTTCTTCCATTTTTCATGACATTGCTCAGAAAAGGATGGAAGAGTTAAACAAAGCTTTGGTAAGTTGGGAAGTAAGGGAAGAGGAAGAAAAAATGCAAAGAGAGATCTGGTTTTCACAATCTGGCTTGCTTTCTAGACCCATTCTGCAAGTTATATTTTCTAGGGAAGAGCCTTTCTGTATCTGTCAAATGCTGTCTTCGGTCCAAATGCAAGACAGTGAAGCACTGAAGGGAAGAAACAATTCTTTCTCGTAAAGATCCAATACCTGCTTTCCTAGGTTTAATTCCCTCTCTGAGGACCAATGCCTTCTCTGATGACTAGAACCAGGACGAAACACTCTTTCCAAAGAGACACTGGTCCCTAACTTATAAAGACTGTAGCCTTACCCTAAGGCTTTAAAAGTTACATCAGAATATACTGCAAAACTCCCACTGACTACAGGCCAGATACATGCATAGTGGTGTTCATTCTGTTACATAAAACAGATCAGTCAGCAATGAATAGAAACTTCTAATCTGAATAGAAACTTCTAATCTGATTAGTCTAATTCCCTTACTGGTAAGGGAGAAGTAACTCTAGATTCAACAAAAAGCTTTTATTGGTTTGTTCTGAACAAAAAATATGAATATATGCAATAAATGCTTTGTAAAAAAAAGAGAGAATGATATGGCTTGGATTTGTGTCCCTGCCCAAATCTCATGTTGAATTGTAATCCCCAAGGTTGGAGGAGGGGCCTGGTGGGAGGTGACTGGATCATGGGGGCAGATTTTCCCCTGGCTGTGTCAGTGAATGAGTTCTCATAAGATCTGGTTGTTTGAAAGTATGTAGCACCCCCGCCACCCTGCTTTCTTTTCCTCCTGCTCCAGCCATGTAGGATGTGTCTGCTTCTGCTTCGCCTTCCACCATGATTCTAAGTTTCCTGAGGCCTCCCAATCCATGCTTCTTGTACAGTCTGCAGAACCACGAACCAATTAAACCTCTTTTTTTTTTATAACTATTACCCAGTCTTAGGTAGTTCTTTATGGAAATGTGAGAAGTGACTAAAACAGAGGACAACACAAAAATGAAGTATTGACAACCAATGTTATCCGTGGGGGCTTGGTCACTTGGTATGTGGCCTTAGGAAGTCATCTAACCTCTCTTAACTTCAGTTTTCCCTTTCTATTATGAGCATCAAATAAATAAGATAATGTATGTATTTTTAAAAACCTATTAGTGGGAAGGAGACAATACCATTTTTGTGCTATTCTTGACAAGAATGTATTAGCTCATCCCAGTCATGAGAAAATATCACACAGCTAAAATTGAGGGACATTCTACAAAATACCTAACCAGTACTCTTCAAGAGTCAGTTATCAGAGACAAGAAAAAACAAACTATTATAGACTAGAAGAGACTAAGGAGAAATAACTACCAAATGTGAGATTCTACTAGATGCTGGAACAGAAAAAGAACTTACTGGTGAAACACAAGTAAGGTCTAGGTTTTGTTAATAATATTGTGACGAATGTTAATTTCTGGTTCTAGATAATATATACAATGGTTACATAAGAAGTTAACATTAGGGGATGCAGAAAGAGGAAAAGGAGGAAATTCTCTGTACTACTTGTAACTTAACTGCAATTTTATTCAGCTTCATATCGACTTTGTGTTCCTCTTCCCAGGTATAGCTAACTTCTATCATGATTTCCTAAAACAATGTTCCTGGTCCAGCTTTTCCCAATGATGGAAAACAGAAACTCACCATTTATCCACTTTCCAGTCTCTATATTTATGTGTCCCTCGCCATCTAAAAGAGTCTATATACCTCTCACAAATATAACCACATCCAGAACTTTTTGGTGCTGTGACAAAAATGTCAGCCCAACTTCTATTCCTTTGGTCCTACGTCTATGCCATAAAGTTATCTTTTTGTGTATTATCTTTTGTTATCTTTTCAATATGATACGTGAAAACTGTATTAATTTTTTTCATACTGCATTTATTTGCTTACTAAAGAAAGCAACTCTTTTGGTCATACTTACTGGACAGTTATTTTTGTTCACTTAATAAGCAGACTGTTCACATTCTTTGCTCATTTAAGGTTATTACTAATTGGTAAGAGCTCTATACACATTAAGGATATTAACACTTTATCTACCATATAAGATGTAAATAGTTTTATTTGTCATGTGCCTGTTTATTTCAGTTATATTGGTTTTCAACATAAATTGATCAAGTTTTCAATATTTGTTATCCAAGTCAATCCATCCTTTTCCCTTTACATTTTTCTCTTAATTTTTATCCTTAGAAAATCCTTTGTTACTTTAAAATCAAATGTTCAGTCTTCTAAAGTTTTAAAAAATGGCTTTACTTGTTATATTAAAATTTAAAATCAATCTGGGATTCAGTCTGATATTCTGGAGCATGATTAAGGTGGGAATCTAACCTTTTCTCTCCCCCACCAGATGGATACAGTCATTTTTCCTTTCCCTTGATTTAAAAAGTTACTGCATCATATGTTAACTTCCTAACTAGACCAGAACTTGCCTTTAGACTTACTATTTAGTTATAAGGCATTCTGTTACATGCTAAGGTAAAGCTGAGAACAAGGCAGCCCCAGTACTTGCCACCATGAAATTTACAGATATACCTCATCATACGGTATTATTTCTGATAAACTTTCTTTTATGAATAAAGATGCAAATACTTGCTTCCAAATAGTTTTCTCAAATATTCACAACATCCCTGGCCAAGATATATGAATGTAAATGCACAAAAAGAGAAAGCATGTACAGATTTCTAAGTGATAAAACTATTAATACTACAATCTCACATTTGTGTAGCCTACTCTTCAAGTTTAAAATGTCTTACTAGTTCTGACTGAACCAGAAAAGAAATCTACATTTGGGTCATGGCCCACTATTTCGCTTCCTGTGGAAGTGGTAAGAAAAGAATATTCCTCTTTCTTTCCCTACAAACAACTCATTTTGTTCACAGGAATATGGAGGGAGGCACATAAGAAAGTATTCAGTGAGCTGAGGGGGGTAGTGTGTGACTGTTGTCCCAGTTACTCGGGAGGGTGATGCAGGGGAATCATTTGAGCCTAGGAGTTCAAGTCTGGGCTCAATGATTCCCCTGCATCTTGCCTGGGCAATACAGTAAGACCCCTATCTCTTAAAAAAAAAAAAAAGTGCTCAGTGAAGACTTGATGAATTGAGTAGATTTGGTTCCTTTTACATGCCTCCTGTTTTGTCACATTCATCTCAGTATATTTAGGAGAGAAGAAATAGATGACAAAGTCCAGCAGATGAAACAGAAAGTGTAATTTTCTTCTCCATGTAGGGCTCTAGCTTCTGCAGGTAATAAAGTTCAAAACCAAGTTAGGGGTGTTTTATGCCCCACAACCTCAGGATGAGGACAATGCCTAAACTGTGGTGCAGCAAGGTCCTATTGGGTGGAAACACACGCACCTGTAAGGGTGATGTCATCATCATCATCGTCTATGATTTCTTCTTCAGCAACATCCAGTGAACTCTCAGTAATCATGTCATTGGGTTCTTCCACGCAGGCTAGACCGGCGTAACTATTGAGAATATCAGCACCAGGAACATGTTCCACAATTACAGCAGGAAAAATAGCTGGATCACCAAGCTAGGAGGCGTCAGGGAGAGGTAAATGAAAATAAAAGATTAACGCAGTTTTGTTTTTGTTAAATACTGCTCAAAACTATTTTATACTAGCCATCAATTTAATTTTTAGATCATCAGGCTGTATCTTTACAATCCTTCTAGGCTTTAGGTAATTACTGTATATCTATTACAACCAAATAAACCTTCATTACTAATACTGTGTTTTAACTACCAAGTTTTCATTGGGTAATCCTATAAAAGTACTTTTAATGACATTAAAATTTAAAAATGAGTAAGATATCATTAATGCATAAGCATGAACCAAGAAGTAACATGCAAATAAAATGTTAATTAAATAAAATCTCAGTGAAAGTTTCTTTGGCAAAATAAAAAAACAATCTGTGAGCTTAATATTACATTGTCACTTGGCATAAAGGCCATGTTTTAATAACAGCTTTTTACTTAAGTGTGAAAATTAACCCTCATTTTCCATTATTGTCCTTTCAAGTATGGCTATATTAAGAGTATAAATTATTACTACTAATGACTAGTTATAACATCACAGAATTTTAGAAAGGACCCTTACAATTTAATGTAAGTCAGCTACCTCAACATTTTATAGATGAGGAATGTAACCCAGTGAGGGTTAACAACCTACTCAAAAATCAGGTAATTAATGGCAAAACTGATTAAACTACTATCTCCTTTACCATTCTGAAATAATCTCAGACTTACAAAAGTTGCAAAAACAGCACAAAGAATTCCCATACAACCTTCACCCATATTCCCTCAGTTCTAACATTTAATCATATCTATTTATCATTCTCTTCCTATATGATTATTTTCTGATGTGTTTGAAAGCATTAGACATATTGCTTCTTTCACCCTAAATATTTTGTGTTAATTTTCTAAATATAAAAATGCTATCTAATCCAAAGACAGCATAATTATCAAAACTAGGAAAATAACATTAATATAGTATTATCTAATCTTTAGACATTATTCAAATTTCCAATTGTCCCACTATTGTCCACTTATTTATTTATTTATTAAGTTCTAGGGTACATTGTGGAGATCATTCAGGTTTGTTACATGGTATACACGTGCCACGGTAGTGGTTTGCTGCATCCATCGCCCCTGTCATCTACATTAGGTATTTCTCCCAGTGCTATCCCTCCCCAACCCCCTGCTATTCCTCCCGTAGCTCCCCACCTCCAGGCCCCAGTGTGTGATGTTCCCTTCCCTGTGTCCATGTGTTCTCACTGTTCAACACCCACCTATGAGTGAGAACATGTGATGTTTGGTTTTCTGTTCTTGTGTCAGTCTCCTGAGAATGATGGTTTCCAGATTCATCCATGCCCCTGCAAAGGACATGAACTCATCTTTTTTTATGCCTGCATAGTATTCCATGGTGTATATGTGCCACATTTTCTTTATCCAGTCTATCATTGATGGGCATTTGGGTTGGTTCCAAGTCTTCGCTATTGTGAACAGTGCTGCAATAAACATACATGTGCATGTATCTTTGTAATAGAATGATTTATAATCCTTTGGGTATATACCCAGTAATGGGATTGCTGGGTCAAATGGTATTTCTAGTTCTAGATCCTTGAGGAATCTCCACACTGTCTTCCACAATGGCTGAATTAATTTACACTCCCACCAACAGTGTAAAAGTGTTCCTATTCCTCCACATCCTCTCCAGCATCTGATGTCTTCTAATTTTTTAATGATCGCCATTCTAACTGGCATGAGGTTGTATCTCAATGTGGTTTTGATGTGCATTTCTCTAATGACCAGTGATGATAAGTTTTTCATATGTTTGTTGTCTGCATAAATGTCTTCTTTTGAAAAGTGTCTGTTCGGCCGGGCGCGGTGGCTCAAGCCTGTAATCCCAGCACTTTGGGAGGCCGAGGCGGGTGGATCACGAGGCCAAGAGATCGAGACCATCCTGGTCAACATGGTGAAACCCCGTCTCTACTAAAAATACAAAAAATTAGCTGGGCATGGTGGTGCGTGCCTGTAATCCCAGCTACTCAGGAGGCTGAGACAGGAGAATTGCCTGAGCCCAGGAGGCGGAGGTTGCGGTGAGCCGAGATCGCGCCATTGCACTCCAGCCTGGGTAACATGAGTGAAACTCCGTCTCAAAAAAAAAAAAAAAAAAAAAAAAAGAAAAGAAAAGTGTCTGTTCATATCCTTCGCCCACTTTTTTTTTCTTGTAAATTTGTTTAAGTTCTTTGTAGATTCTGGATATTAGTTCTTTGTCAGATGGGTAGACTGCAAAAATTTTTTCCCATTCTGTTGGTTGCCGGTTCACTCTATTGATTGTTTCTTTTGCTGTGCAAAAGCTCTTTAGTTTAATAGATCTCATTTGTCTATTATGGCTTTTGTTGCCATTGCTTTTGGTGTTTTAATATGAAGTTCTTGCCCATGCCTATGTCCTAGATGGTATTACCTAGGTTTCTAGGGTTTTTATTGTGTTAGGCCTCATGTTTAAATCTTTAATCCATCTAGAGTTAATTTTTGTATAAGGTGTAAGGAAGAGATCCAGTTTCAGCTTTCTGCATATGGCTAGCCAGTTTTTCCAACACCATTTATTAACTAGGGAATGCTTTCCGAAATAAAGCGTATTTGAATAGGAAGAGAGGATGTTAAATTGTTCCTGTCTGCAGATGACATGACTGTATATTTAGAAAGCCCCATTGTCTCAGCCCAAAATCTCCTTAAGCTGATAAGCAACTTCAGCAAAGTCTCAGGATGAAAGTCCAGTTTCATCCAGGTCCCTGTAAAATCACAAGTATTCTTATACACCAATAATAGACAAACAGCCAAATCATAAGTGAACTCCCATTCACAATTGCTACAAAGAGAATAAAATACCTAGGAATATAACTAACAAGAGATGTGAAGGACCTCTTTAAGGAGAACTACAAACCACTGCTCAAGGAAATAAGAGAGAACACAAACAGATGGAGAAACATTCCACGCTCATGGATAGGAAGAATCAATATCATGAAAATGGCCACACTGCTCAAAGCAATTTATAGATTCAATGTTATCCCCATTAAGCTACCAATGACTTTCTTCACAGAACTGGAAAAAAACCACCTTAAACTTCGTATGGAACCAAAAGAGAGCCCACATAGCCAAGACAATCCTAAGCAAAAAAAATAATAATAATAAAAAAAAAAAGCTGGAGGCATCATGCTACCTGACTTCGAACTATATTACAAGGCTACTATAATCAAAACAGCATGGTACTAGTACCAAAACAGAGATATAGACCAATGGAATAGAACAGAGGCCTTAGAAGGAATGTCACACAACTACAACCACCTGATCTTTGACAAACCTGACTAATGTCCTTTTAAAAAGTTAAAAAAAATTTTTTTTGGTTGTAGGTTTCATTTAGTAAATATCATGTTTCTTAATAAATCCTTTGACTTGGAACAATTTCTTCTCCTTTAAGAAGTTATTTGATCTTTGTCTTTCACAATCTTGACACTTTTGAAGAGTGCAGGTCATGTTTTGTAGGATGTCCACCCATTTGGGTTTGTGTATTTCCTTATAATTAGATTCAGTTTGCATTTTTGGTAGAAATACTAAAAAAATAATATTATGTCCTTTCAAATATGTCCGGGGTGTCTAAAATATCTATTTGTCCCCCCACTGCTAGGGATATTAGTTTTTAATATATATTTACATTCATATTATTTATTGAGACAGGATCTTGCTCTGCTGCCTAGGCTGGACTCAAACTCTTGAGCTCAAGTGATCCTCCCGCATTTGCCTCCCAAATAGCTGGGACTGCAGGTGCATGCCTCTGTGGCTGGCTTAATTTTGCTCACTTAGTTAAGGAAGTGTCTACCAGGTTTCTCTATTAATCTTGGCTCACTGCAATCTCCGCCTCCTAGGTTCAAGCTATCTTCTTAAATGTAAGAAAAAGTTGCTGCTCATAGATAATAATGCCAGGCACCTTGCTATTTTCCTTAAATAAGCCTGCTATATTAAAAATATTATTTATGGTTTCATTATAACTAAGCAGCCTCAGTCTTTTAAAATTAATGTTTACAGAACTACACACTGAGGTTATTCTATCATAAGGATTTAATTACCTAAATTAAATATGTATCATAGATACTAAATATCCTTGCCTTCAAGAATGCTATGTTCTGAAATTTATGGTTAATAACCCTAAAACACATTTGGATCGTTTTATTTCAAAATGTTTCTTCCTGTTTCAGAAAAGAGGAAGCTAGCTAGAAAAGTAACTGGCTCTTCAAACAGTAAAACAAATTTTAAAACAGAAACTGGGAGGAGGTTCAAAAATTATACTATAGAACTCAGGCAAAGGTGGCATGTGCCTTTAGTCCCAGCTACCTGGAAGGCTGAAATAGACAGATGGTTTGAGCCTAGGAGTTCAAGGCTGTAGTGTGCCATAATCACATCTGTGAATAGCTACCGTACTCCAGCCTGGGCAACATAGCAAAACTCTGTCACTAAAAAAAAGAAACGAGAAAAAAGATTATACTGTAACTCACACAAATACACTTCACACACAGTAGAGAAAATATATAAAATGTCCAAAGCAAAGCAGAGCCTTCCCTTTCCCTTTTTTTGACAGGTAAATTGTAGAGATGTAATCCAACCTATCATGAACAAGCACTTGTTCAAACACTTTTCCTTTTCTTCTCTTCTAAGAGCTCAATTAAGCTTCTGGTCCTCTAACAAAGCTTAGCCCAGAGTTAAGCACTTTTGTGCTGCAAAAACCTTATGTACAAGGTAGGAACAGGGTACATCACTTCATCCACTGATAGTAAGGTCGCCTACCAAGTCAGAGACAGGCGTGTAAAATGCAATTCATAGGAGCAGTTCTCACCGAAATGAAACCAAAATATTCTTCCCTATCCAAATCTATTTGGCTCCCGCAGCTTGGGTAGAGTGCACTAATGTGTGCATTAGGTAAGAGGCTTGAATCTGTTTACACAAAATACATCTAGGTAACACCTCTCAGGTGACTAGAAAGACTCTTCCCCCTCTATTACCATATATAGAAGGAAAATGCACACTCTTGAAACTCCACCTGCTGATCTGGGCTTATGATAAACTGCTTTGTAAACTGGACTGACTAGTAACTAGCTAAAGTATGAGTCACCAAGAACCTAAGAATTCTATAACCACACATTCTATGATTCCTTCCAGAGAGCTGGCTCCCAACCTCTTAAATAAAGAAATAGTAAAATTTCAAATGCTGAATTTTTCTAGGTTTATATTTTTTAAATAAGTAAAATATTGGGACTTGCATTAGTTTGCTATGGTTGCTGCAATAATGTACCACAAACTGGGTCCCTTAGCAGAAATTTATTGTCTCAATAAATACCTAAGTCTGAAATCAAGGTATTGGCTGGGCTGGTTCCTTTTGCAGACTGTGGGGGAAGAATATGTTCCAGGCTTCTGTCTTTGGCTTGTAGATGGCTGATCTTCATGTTTACATGGGTTCTATGTCCAAATCCAATTCCACCCCCGCCCCCAACCTTTTTTTAAATTGAGACAGTGTGGAGTGCAGTGATGTGATCTCACCTCTCCCTGTGACGCCCAGGCTGGAGTACAGTGACGCAGTCTCAGCTCACCACAACCTTAGCCTCCTGGGCTCAAGTGATCCTTCCACCTCAGCCTCCCAAGTAGCTGTGACTACAGGCACGCAATATCATGCCTGGCTAATTTTTAGATCTTTTGTACAGATGGGGTTTCTCCATATTGCCCAGACTGGTCTCAAACTCTTGAGTTCAAGCAATGCACCCAACTCGTCCTCCTAAAGTGCTGGGATTACAGGCATGAGCCACAGCACCCAACCCTAACTTCACCTTTTTATAAGGACACCAGGAAGTGGAGTAAGGGCTCCTCTCTACTGTAGTATAACTGCTTTACTAATTACATCTGCATGATACTATTTCCAAATAGGTTACACTCTAAGGTACTAGAGGCTGGAAATTCAATATGTGAATTGGGGTGTGTGTGTACACATGCACAATTCAACCAATAACAGAACTTAATTTAATTTGTTTTAAGTCTATCATCTGACAATTTGTTCACTCTGCCCGAAGTAACTTCTATAAACTAGTCTTTTCATTGTTTCCAAATTGCGATTGGATATTATTCTTCAGGTTTCTTTGTTGAAGATCATAAAATCTTACCCACCTCAGTTATTTCTACACCACTTCAAACAGACCATTTCCCAAGATTTATTTTTAAAATGGCTTCATTGGCCAGGGGTTGTAGCTCACACCCGTAAACCCAGCATTTTAGGAGCCGAGGAGGGCAGATCGCAACATCAGGAGATCAAGACCATCCTGGCTAACACGGTGAAACTCTGTCTCTACTAAAAATACAAAAAAAAATTGGCCGGGTGTGGTGGCACACACCTGTAGTCCCAGCTACTCGGGAGGCTGAGGCAGGAAAATTGCTTGAACCTGGGAGGTGGAGGTTGCCGTGAGCTGAGATTGTGCCACTGTACTCCAGCCTGAGCGACAGAGCAAAACTCCATCTCAAAAAACAAAACAACAACAATAACAAAAACGGGCTTCAGGAAGATCACAGATATTCATAAAATAGCCACGCTCCTAATCGTTAGCAATACGATGTTACCTACTTTTAAGAAATGAAGGTGTCGGCTGGGCGTAGTGGCTCACAACTGTAATCCCAGCACTTTGGGAGGCCGAGGCATGTAGATCACCTGAGGTCTGGAGTTTGAGACCACCCTGGCCAACATGGAGAAACCTCATCTCTACTAAAAAATATAAAAATTAGCTGGGCATGGTGGTGTGTGCCTGTAATCCTAGCTACTCAGGAGACTTAGGCACGAGAAGCTTGAACCTGGTAGGCGGAGGTTACAGTGAGCCGAGATTATGCCACTGTACCCCAGCCTGAATGAGAGAAAGACTTCATCTCAAGGAAAACAAAACAAAAAAAGAAAGAAATGAAGGTTTCAGTGCTTCTTTGATGCCTTAACAAAATCATTACATTCCATTTGACTGTAAAAAATGACCTCCCAAACACTTCTAAAAGCTCTCATCGTTCAAATAATTAGATTAGGCATCTTTCCTATCTTTTATTTGAATCAGGAAATCTACTTAAATTCTACCAGTGCTTATCAATTTTCGATGTACACATGGGGAAACATTTAAGAATATCAATATTTGACCTCACATAGGGTAAAATAAATCAGACTCTTTGGGAGTGTGACCAGAGTCTGATATTAAAGCTCTCCAGGTGGGTCCAATTTGCATCCAGGCTTCAGGACCACTGCTCTAAAGGATGACAACATTCAAAACTGCATTCCCTCAGCTGAGTCAGCTCTAATTATTCTTGCCAAGATCTGGGATATTAGTAATCCAAACAATTATATCTTTATATTATTAGATATTTTGCTGTTTGTCACTTGCAGATTATTTTCCCCTTTGGCTTTGGAATAGAACCAAAATAAGCCACAAACCATGGGGACAAGAGAGGGAAGATCTCCTGGAATTAAAATCTATCAAAGGTCAGAGTTTCCAAAGCTTCAATATCTAGAAGCAAATTAAATTGTAGCGATAAAGTGATTTTCAATTGTTTTGTGACTTTCTGGAAGGTCTTAACAGCTCCAAAGTGATTTCCCCTTTCTATTAATTATAGATAAATTTAGGATATATGTTGAAAGCAAAATTTTAGCAAACATTTTTGAAGCAATAATAATATTCAAACCAGTTTTAGCAGAAGAGAGTTACAGTTCCCCAAATTTCAACACTGTCTACGATATAGTTTCCACTTATTGTGGTTGATCACATATGTGGCAATACCACCAAGTTAAAAAGAGAAGGAAAGTGACCAGTGTAAGCAGTACAGTATGTGACTCCCCTAACTGGGCTTGCTTGTTCCTTCAATATACCACAATCCAAGGTCCTACGTGGATATTTCAGAAATTACGAATCATTCTTCCAACTTTATTAATAATTTTGTTCATCAGGGTTTTGGGTATCAAAAAGCACAAGAACTTTCATATAACCTGTTTGCCAAGTTTCTCCAACAGCAGAACCCAATCTGGTAGATGCTGATTGTGAACATCCTGTCAAAATCCTCTATAAAATAGCTTAAAATGAAATATCTATGAAATATTTTCCTAAAATAAAAAGCAAGTTAAATTTAGTCTTTAGCATTTCTCCAAAAGCAGACACTACTTTTTAAAGGCAGGTACATAATAAGCACATCTTCAAGTACTTCACGCGGTGTTTTTGTACTGAGGCAAGAAAACACTGAGAGGGGTCTGGAGCCTTACTCCTCCCATAGTCTTCAATGGCTCTCCTGGCTCCAAAGCCTCTCCAATAGACATACAAATTAAACACTGCACTTGCTATGAAAACACATCTTTGAGACACATTCCTGTGCCCTGCCTTTGAATCAGACTGAAGCCTCAAGGCCTTATCCTGTGAAGACACTGCTTTGAGGACTTCTGAATTATTCTTGAAATGACTTTCTTTTACATTTGGTTTAAAAAAACAAAAACCCAGCACCTCGTTCTATTACAACATGATCTGACAATGCTTTACCATGTACCAAATGCACTACATATACACATGACGAACAGGGTGTAACAGTAAAAACTCAGGTTCTTATTTAAGGTAGGACTCCACCATGGCCTCGGTATTTGAACTCAGGCAAGTTATCCAGCCTCTCTAAGCTTTAGTTACTACGTCTATCCAAAATAATAATATCTTCTGAAGTTGTTGTAAGAATAACGTGTAAATAAATCATTTGTTGTAACACATGGCATATAGTAAGCAACAAATAAAATGTTTTGATGATTAAAGCCCTTCAACATTTGATATGGACAGAAATAAACACTCAAAAACTGACTTACTACAATCTCACATGAACAGGCATGGTTTTGTTTTTATTTTTTTGAGACAGGGTCTTACTCTGTTGCCTAGGCTAGAGTGCAGTGGTGTGATCATAACTCACTGCAGCCATGAACTCCTGGGCTCATGCAATACTCCTGCCTCAACCTCCCAAGTAGCTGGGACTATAGGCTCATGGCACCATGTCTGGCTAATTTTTTAATTCTGGTAGAGATGAGGTCTCTCTATGTTGCCCAGGCTGGTCTTGAACTCCTAAACTCAAGCAATCCTCTCTCACGTTGGCCTCCCAAAGTGCTGGGATTATAGGTGTGAGCCACTGTGCCTGGTCTTTTTGTTTACCAATTTTTTTTTTTTTTTGCTTTATTATTTCTTTTGCTTTCTTTGACCTTTAAGCTCTGTTGCGACTTGATTTTGTTTTATTTTTAATGAGAATAGTCTTTTTGGAACATTGGTGAACAAACCTTAACCATCTACACTTAGCAACCACATTTAGCTTCAACTAAAAGCAAATGTTGATAAATACATGTGTTCACTTTGGGAAAATCCATGAACTATATGCTTATTACCCATGACTATTTTTACATTTATGCTACACTTCAATAAGAAGCTTAAAAAGAAGAGGTCCACCTGATGTGAGAAACTTCAAAACATCTTCACAATACTATGATAGTATTCCTTCATTATCTCATATAAACCATGATCGAATTAAAGGAAATCTCTGCACACAGTGCATCTACATAGATAAACACACAAAAAACTAGGGTGATTGGTAAACAAAATGAAAAGTTGAAATCCTTTCAAAAAATCCCCATAGCACATTTTTAATAATTATCTTTGGGAATAAATAATATGGAACATATTCATATTCCAAGAGTATAAAACAACACTGCTCCCTTTCCATATAGTGCCCCTCCTCAATGGTTTCCACTGTTACTAATTTCCAAAGCGTATTTTAAATGATTTCAAGAATTGATGTATTACACAAAACAAGCTAGGATTGTGCAATAGATCTCCAAGGCCCAGTACAAAGTTTTCTGTGAAGAATTCTTCACAGCCAAATTCTCCACATACTTTAAAAAATCTGCCACTAAAACAGTTCCAAATATTTCTGTTGATTAACTCAAGCTCCCTATAAACACTTTCTATTCTTCTTTTTCTTTCAAGACAAGGTCTTGCTCTGTTGCCCAGGCTGGAGTGCAGTGGCACAATCACAGCTCACTGTAGCCTTGACCTCTGGGGCTCAAGCAATCCTCCCACCTCAGGCGTGTGCCACCACACCCAGCTAATTTTTGTGTTCTTTGTAGAGATGGGATTTTGTCATGTTGTCCAGGCTGGTCTCGAACTCTGGGGCTTAAGCAATCTGCCCGCCTCAGCCTCCCAAAGTGCTGGGATTACAGATGTGAGCCACCACATCCAGGCTTTTATTCTTTATCATAAAATAAAAAGTAGTTTTAGCAACCAGGTAGAAAAGTCTATGTAGTTGTAGTACCCACTGCTCAACACATTGGTATAAATTATAAGAACATCATAGTTTTACTGACTACAGGTGTAGTATATGAATTTAGTTCTTAAAAATGTAATACGTAAATGTATTTGGGAAAAGGTAAAAAAAAATTGCACTAATCCTAGATATAATCAATATAAGATACAATTTACTTAACAGTCTTCCGTAATCTCTTTTTCCTTTATGGTTCTTTTTCTCTCTTATACCCTAGCATAACGGTTAAGAGTTTGGGCTCTCTCAAGTCAGAAAGTCAATTTCAAAGCAAGTGTCACTTTACAGTGTGTGTTTCTGGGTAACATGCATTCCTTCAACCTCTTTGATTTCTCATTATATGTGTTTTCCTTACTTGGAAAATGGGGATAACAAGTTGTCACACCATACAGGCTTATATAGATAATAATATAAAATGCTTATCACGGGCAGGGCCTGGCAAGGGTAAGATACAATAAATGTTCATTCATTATTAAACAACATATTCATTTTTAGACTAGCCTAGTGTTCATATGTGTGTATGCACATTCTGCCAGGTTTTGGTATCAGTGTTATGTCAGGTTTGTAAAAATTGATTGGGAAACTCTCTCTGAACTCAAACTATTTAAATTAGTTCATTAAATCTTTAAGACAAGGTCTCTGTCAGTGAGACTCCACACTAGAGTGCAGTGTCACAACCATGGTTCACTGCAACCTCTACCTCCTAGGCTTGAAATTCTCCCACTTCCGCTTTCCAAGTAGCTGAGACCAGAGATACGCGCCATCACATCACACTAATTTTCAAATGTTTTTTGTAGAGGTAGGGTCTTACTATGTTGCCGGGGCTGGTAAAGTTGAAAATAGCTCACCCATGAAACTATTTGGGCCTATTGGTTTTGTGCACATGGGTATTGTTCCCTGGCAATTGCCTCAGTTTCTTTCATTGTTACTGGCATATTTTCATTCAAAGAAAAAAAATCTACGTTATTGCCATTCCAAAAACATAAAATATTCCAATGCATGAGCTCAAAATCAAATCCCTATACTCTTCTGCATTATCCCACCATCCCTTAAAATATAAACAAACAAAACAAGTATTGTCAAGATTAAGGAGGCAATTAATGAACAGCTAAAAGACAAATTATCCTCTAGTTAATACTCCAAAAGAGTGTTAGTAAATCAGAACTGGAATCCAGGCTTATTTAGTAATTCAGCTAGGTTACTTTGAACAGTAATTATTCTGGATGCCTTTGTAACCCTGCCCTACAAGTCTATCATAGGTGAAAGATACTAATACAGGTCTTCTAGTTAGAAATATATTAAAGATAACATTATATTATAGAAAATGGGAAGAATACATTCTCCAACATGCAGTGACTTGTAAGAATCCAATTATATGTAGAGAGACTATAAACTACAAAGACCTGTACAAGATGTTAGGCAGTCTTATCTTCACACTGTATTCAAGACTAAGGCAAGTCATGTGTTCTTGGCACAGACGTTAACATCCAAAGCAGCATCTTTGGATGTTAACCTCTGTGCCAAGAACACATATGTGTCTCTATTAGCCTCCTCATGTCCCAGTGGCGTTTATTCTCCAATATCCTAATTTTATTTTCAGATAGAGTCTCGCGCTGTTGCCCATGCTGGAGTGCAGTGGTACAATCTCAGCTCATTAGAACCTCTGCTTCCTGGGTTGAAGCAATTCTCCTGCCTCAGCCTCCCGACTAGCTGAAATAACAGGTGCCTGCCACCACGTCCTGCTAATTTTTTTTGTATTTTTAATAGAGACGAGGTTTCACTATCTTGGCCAGGCTGGTCTTGAACATCCAATATCCTAATTTTTATGGATTATGTACCTGCTATGAATGTCACATAGATAAACACGTGGCTTAATTAAGGAGAAAAAAGGACTCATGTGTCTGGTCATTGACACAGTACTTTGAACTAAAAAAACTCACTACAGCACTGTGTAAAAAGTTCTCTAGTCTCTGTCTTTGGGAGCTCTTCAATATAATAAACTATAAAATAGAATAAAGTGGTACTCCTAATGTGGTGATGATGATGGAAGCAGCTGCTATGTTAAGAGCATCAGAGGCCGGGCGCGGTGGCTCAAGCCTGTAATCCCAGCACTTTGGGAGGCAGAGGCGGGTGGATCACGAGGTCAAAAGATCGAGACCATCCTGGTCAACATGGTGAAACCCCGTCTCTACTAAAAATACAAAAAATTAGCTGGGAATGGTGGTGCGTGCCTGTAATCCCAACTACTCAGGAGGCTGAGGCAGGAGAATTGCCTGAACCCAGGAGGTGGAGGTTGCGGTGAGCCGAGATCGCGCCATTGCACTCCAGCCTGGGTAACATGAGTGAAACTCTGTCTCAAAAAAAAAAAAAAAAAAACAGCATCAGAGGGCTTTATCCACTTAATTCCCACAACACTAGGCTATATATTATTAAAACTTTCTAGTGAACCAGCCAGGAAGCGCTGAAATCTGAACCCAGGCAATCTGACTCCAGAGTTCACAAGTTTAACCACTACCAGTACAGGATCCTATAGATAAACCACTTAGAATGTATTATTAAGTCATAATGAAAGTCTCATCCATATTAATGCTTGGATCAAAAATACATATATAAATTGATAGTTCTCTTCTAAATGAACACTGTCTATAGACCTACAGCTGAAATAAGTTTGTTTTACTTTTCTTCTTTTTGAGACAGGGTCTCATCTGTCACCCTGGCTACAGTGCAGTGGCAGGATCACAACTCACTGCAGTCCCCACCTCCTAGGTTCAACTGATCTTCCCACCTCAGCCTCCTGAGTAGACAGGACCACAGGCAGGCACCAAAACACCTGGAGATATACATATATATATATATATATATTTTTTTTTTTAAATAGAAATGGGGTCTCCCTATGTTGCCCAGGCTTGTCTCAAACTCCTGGGCTCAAGCGATCTTACTGCTTTGGCTTCCCAAAGTGTTGGGATTACAGGCATGAGCCATTGCGCCTGGCCGCTTCTGTTGGCTCCAGTCAGAAGCAGTGTTTCTGAAAAATCCTGACTTCTCTCTTGCACAGCACCATCAAAAACATAAAGGTCTAAGTAAAATGGACTTTTCTCCAGAATTCCCAAAGATAATGTTTGAGGTTCCATTAAAAA
>NW_022436972.1:24736205-24775870 GCF_009761245.1 Sapajus apella | reverse complement strand
TTTTTTTTTTTGCTGGAATGTCCACTTTAAAAGCTTTAATAATATTGGTAGGTTGTCTGTGTGCAGCTACATGTGAACAGAATTAGTTATGAGGTAAAGAAACAGGTAGATTCGGGGGGTGGAAGGTGCAGTAAATTTTAACCAGGTGTAAATGTTTATTTACAAACTAAGTAGATTAATAAACATCACAGTAGTCACTACCAGTTTGATAAGTGTTTTAAACATGCAGATTCTGTATAACTCAAAGATTTTAAATAAAATCATAAAGGGGGAATTTCTGCTACTAGAAGATGGACTTTGACAAGAAAAGAATAAAATGAGGCAAGGCATCCTTGAATAAAGGCAGTTTAGCTACAACAGAGCCTCTCCCAGAATTGAAAATTCACACTACCTGCTCACAGGTATGAGAGAAATTAGTGGTACTCCAAAAAAACTAAACAATGCCAGGGCAAACTATGTCAAAACAAATGTTAAGGGAAAATGCTCCCTTATAGTATAAGTCTACCAGATTTTTAAAATCCCAAGTCACAAGTTTATTGGCTAACTCTAGAATCAAGCCAGCCATTCTAGATCATCAAAGGAAAAATGTGACAACAGAACAAAACAAAACAATCTGAATGAATTTGTGTAATTGGTATGCAAGTCACCAAAATCATTTTCATCATCTCACCTACCCAATTGGATAACAGAGATTATCCAGTGGAAGACAAGAGCAATTAAAAGCTTTTTCTTGATTTATCTCAGGTCATTAATATGAGGACTGTGGAGCCAACAGCAACTGCTCTAACTATTGACTACATCCACGTGCCATGCTATAGGTAAATGCATTGCATAAACATTTAATGTTCATAACCTTGGGAGGTAATTCTGTCATTTTTGGTGAAAGAAATAAAGCTCTGTGACATTTAAAACCTTGTCTAAAGTCACACAGCTACAGCAAGGTTCCCAAATTGATGTTTTTTTATGCCATATCACACAGACTCTTGACTGACAAACATCAATTTTCATGATTCAATATCATGTCAAAGTTGCAGGCAGTGGACTGAACACATACTAATCAGTCACTGTTTAAATAATCATCTCTCACCTAAGTCTTTAAATAATAAATTATTTTCAAGTGTGTACATTGAGATAGGAAAGGGGAGGGAGGAGATTACAGTTAGTTGGGCCTCCCAGTAGTTCCACGGAACAATGGAAGTTTGTTCTAAATGTTCGTTTTTATTTTGCACATGCCATGAAATAAAGTAGAATAGGGAAAATGCAGAAATCATGTAAAACCATAAAATATAATAAATTGTTAAACTGTCACCTAAAAGATCACCTTTTAGAAGATCGAAGTTTTTTCCTAACTTTAATCTTTGCATCATTCTGCTAATAAGTTTCCTGGTCTCCTATCTTCATTACTTTCTCTCAATATCATATTAGTAGAAGCAGGTTAAACAGATCAGCTTACAAATGTTTTACCAGTCAAAATATTATAATGTAGCATTTCTAATAACAATTCCTTAGCAATTTTCCAAAAAAAGAATTGCTCTAATATTGACAATTGACAATTTTGGTTACTATTTCTAACACATACACACACACACACGCACACATGCACGCACACACACACACACACACACACACACTTTTCATCAGTACTCTATGTTGAAAATGATCCTTTTTTAAAGAAAAAGACCAGTAACACTACCTGTTTATATAACTGCCTATCTTTTATCTGCTATATGTTAACCGAAACGGAAAGACAAAAATCTTCAAGGTCACATAACAAAACTAAGACACATCAAAGGTGTCAAATGTTAGGGAGAAATTTCTTTTTTTTAAGTTATAATTAGAAGCAACAGAGGTACTAATTTCCTTTTTTCAACTCAGCAAGGCTGTTCTACTTTTTTAACCCAGCAAGGTTAGGTGATTATTTTCTGAAAGAAGTTGCCAACTGTATTTCCAACAAGAAATTGATCAACACAAACCTCATTAAAAAAATAGTGTTCTCTGAAAACGTGTGCAGAATGGATAAAATGTGGTACATCCTTATGATAAAATATTATTTACAGTAATAAAAAGAATGGAGTAGTGATACATGGCACACCACAGATGAACCTTGATAACAGGATGCCAAAGTAAAAGAAACCAGTCACAAGAGAGCACATATTCTATGATTCCACGCACTATAACTGAATTGTCCAGAATAGGCAAACATACAGAGACAGAAAACGGATTAGTAGTTCCCAAGGGCTAGGAAGAGTGGGGAAGAACAGGTCATGACTGCTAACAGGTACAGATTTCCCTTTGGTGTTATAAACATGCCCTAAAATTGATTATAGAGATAGACATGCAATTCTGTACAAACTAAAAACCATTGATTTTTACACTTTAAGAAGATGGATTAAGCCGGGCGCGGTGGCTCAAGCCTGTAATCCCAGTACTTTGGGAGGCCGAGGCGGGTGGATCACGAGGTCAAGAGATCGAGACCATCCTGGTCAACATGGTGAAACCCCGTCTCTACTAAAAATACAAAAAATTAGCTGGGCATGGTGGTGTGTGCCTGTAATCCCAGCTACTCGGGAGGCTGAGGCAGGAGAATTGCCTGAACCCAGGAGGCGGAGGTTGCGGTGAGCCGAGATCGTGCCATTGCACTCCAGCCTGGGTAACAAGAGTGAAACTCCGTCTCAAAAAAAAAAAAAAAAAAAAAAGAAGATGGATTATATGGTATGTGAACTACATTGCAATAAAGCTGTTTTGTTTTTTTTTTAAAAAAGGTATGCCAGGCATAAGAACCACCTACCTGTAATTATACTAACAAATTAGCTAGAATTAGTAACACTTTTTTGCCAAAACCATAAATGCAGAATATAGTAATTCTTCCACATTTTAAACTACTTTTCGCCACTTACATGTTGCAGTGGCTAGCATTATTCAATTAGTGGTTGAAGGCACAGGCTGGGTTACATTTCCTAGCTCTATCACTTAGTAGCTATGAAATTACAGGCAAGTTACTTCCCTTCCCTGAGCCTCACTTGACTCTTTTGTAGTGAGAATTAGGAGCACTTACTTCTTAAGATTGTTGTAAAGAATTAAATAGCATAATCCCTGTAAAGCACAGTGCAAGGGGCAAGATGCTCAGTAAACAGTAGCTACTAAAATTCATCACTGAAAGTTTCTGGAGCCCATCTGGTCCATGTCCTACCCCACACAATGATCTCATCTTATTCATTTAAGGACGTTATCCCTGGGCCTCTGTGGAATGGCTGGGGAGCAGTTAAAGGAAGATTTTGCAAAAAAAAAAAAAAGAGCAGGAAGTTCCTACTCTCCACACTGACTCCTCTTTCATAACAACTATCAGCTTCCTTGCTGCCAAGAATGGGTGAGGAGATAAGCCAAATGTTAGACCACAGGCAGGGCTGTCCCTTCACTTAACCTGAAGTGGGCCTCAGCCCTTAGCAAAGTCAAATTTCCCCCAGAAGGCAATCAGGCTTGTATCTGCGGGCTCTAAGACATAACTCCTTTGATAAAGGCTTTTCCAAGTGTACTGAAAAGAAACAAGCACCCTCTGTATGTTAGTTTCACAAATGGCCAAGCTTATAATGGATTTCTTAAGTCTGATATGAAAAGAGCTAAAAAGAAGGCAGCCAAAGCAGACAGAACCTGAAATTTTAGGCAAATAACAGAGGATCCACTGAGTCCATATACCAATCAATAGCCACATTCCAGCTTCCTGCCCTTCACATCACTAGTGCTGAGTAAGTTACACATTAAACACTATCAACTCATTCCTTTTACCTTACTTTATGAGGTATACCTAATCTCTGACCTAACAGAATCCTACCATTCTAGTTGAAAAATGGCAGGTTGGTGTGACTTATCCTCTTAGGTACAGGAAATAGTATATAAGGAAAGAGGAAAGCTCTATATGAATGTTAGTTTCTCTGATTTTTTTTTAGAAAAACAATTTCGACATACAACAGAGTAGACAGAAAAACAAAAGCATCCACAGGCCCACAACCAGATTTAATGTGAACAACTGTTATTTAATGGATTTTATTTATGTATAATTTCAATGACAATCTTCAAAAGTTATTTGAAGTGTCTTCCACTAAAGGTACAACAGAACAGTTTCAGATACTTCAGAAAAAGGATTCTATGAATATCTGTTTCTGGTCTTAGAACTGTAGCGACATGGCTACACTGTCCCTGTACCCGATGAGAATGTGGTCAACAAGTCCTGGAAAATGTATTCCGTAGTCAAGATATCACACTTTTATCGTTCAGAGATCTTCTGATATGATAAGGACCATAAGTGAAGACATATATATCCCAGATCATCTACCAACAGGTAAGTTATACCTATTTTATAGAAGAGGTCACTTATTCCACAAATTTTAAAAAGGAAAAAAATATTTAAGAGAACTCAATGATATTAAATGCTTTGGTAATATTAAGGGAAAAAAAGATGATCTCTTTCTTCAAATAATTTCGCACTTATTTGGGAAAATTAGTAATGTATATATGAAAACTTAACATGGCAAACGTGAGACTAATAACAAGCAGCATAGAAATAACAGGATAAAGTTGTTAATTCTTGAAGGAATGATTTCAGGATGAGTTCCTGGAAAAACGACGTTTTCTTCTAAAATGTTGAAAGATTCTTAGACTTAAACATGCAACAGGTATGAATGTGGGAGATCATTTCTGAGCAAACAGAAGCAGGAAAGCATTTTGGAAAATTATATAGTGTGAAACAGGCACACTGTGAAAGCTTCTAACCGTAAGTTAAGATGTTTGGACAGATAATGAAGTCAAGAGAATCGTTAAAAGTTTTGGTACACTCTGCTGCTCTGGAACACCTCTTCTTCATCTGTCAGATAAACTTTGAGATGCAGTTCAACTTCCATGGGGACGCATTCCCAAAGTTACAATGCAGTCAATGGCTCCATTCTCAGTAGCCACAGCGCTTTGCATTTATCTCTATTACATTGAATAGTGCTTCCCAAACACTGCATGAAAAAAATCACTGGGCAGCTTGTATAAAAGACAGCAAGGCACTGTTACTTTTTGTTTTTGTTTTTTTTTTTTTTTGAGATGGAGTTTCGCTCCAGTTGCACAGGTTGGAGTGCAATGGCGAAATCTCGGCTCACCGCAACCTCTGTCTTCAGGGTTCATTCGATTCTTTTGCCTCAACCTCCCGAGTAGCTAGGATTACAGGCATATGCCACCACGCTCAGCTTATTTTGTATTTTTAGTAGAGATGGGGTTTCTCCATGTTGGTCAGGCTGGTCTTGAACTCCCAATCTCAGGTGATCTGCCCGCCTCGGCCTCCCGCTGCGGCCTCCCAAAGTGTTGGAATTACAGGCGTGAGCCACTGCACCCGGCCAGCACTGTTACTCTCTAACCTTCAGGAATTAGCAGTCAGAGGAAGCCAATTTACACCCTAGAGGGGGAAGTGCTAACACTACCACTGGTCGTAGAACTGCAGTAACATGGCTACATTGTCCCTGCACCCAATGACAATGTGGACAATCTTATATTGTGATGAGAGTCTATAAAAATTTGTTGTTCCACGTGTTCATTTTTTCCTTGTCACCAAACTTCTCTCTAGACTTAAGTCCATTAAGCATAAATGATTTGCCAGAAATTCTACTTTTAAAACCAATGACTGAAAAAAAATACAGTTTTTTTCATATAACATATCAAAATTATTAAATAAACTCCTGGAACATTTAAGTAAATAGTCAGGTTTCCTTTCTTTAGAAACCTGTATCCATAGACTTCTGCTTTCTTCTCATTCTCACACATTTGCCATGCTAACACGCTTGTTAAGGTCAAACCAAAGCACCATTGCATAAAAGGATATTGTACTCAATACTGATGGTGTTGCTCTCTCACGGAAGTGCTTCATTCTCAGCTGCAAATATTCCCAGTTTAGAAGAGACAGCAAGAACAGAGTTTTAAATTGTCAGCATCAACAGCATTGATATTTCCTTTCCAACACCCCCCCATGACCCGTGCCATCTCCACTCAAGAGTGCCAAGCAATTCTCAAAAAGAATATGAACTGAATATGGGAAAACGATCAAAATGCTGGCAACCATATTAATAGTGTCAGTTTCTTTAGACTAATATAACTTAGGCCATAACTGACAACAAAAGATACATTCTAATCTGGTGCCTTCAAACAGTAATTTTATAAACAGCCAAAATGTAATATATTATTTTAAAAGTCATAAATACTTTTTAACTTTAAAAAGTTAAAATCCCAACAAGATTTTAATTTAGCTTAACAAGCTAAATTTAGAGTTAACAAGCTAACTCTAAACTTCATTCAAAATCCTATTCCAATTTGCGGGGGAGGAGGATATCCTATCGGATATCAAATCTATAAAATGATTCTAATGAAAACAATGTGATACTGGCACGATATAAAAACAGTTCAAGGAAGGAGAATACACTAGGAAGTTCAAAACTGAAGCCTGTACACAGGGTAATTTAGTATCAACAAAGGTGGCAGTTTAAGTGTGGAAAAACATAAAACATTCAATAAATGGTGAAGGGCTAACACCACTATTTGCGTGAGTGGGGAAGGAATCTTTAGATCATGAATACCTCAGATCATACAAAAATAAACTTCAGATGGACTGAGGAGCTAAAAATATGAAAGACACTAGAAGAAAATGTAAAGAGAATATATACTAATTTTAGAAGTGAGGGAAGCTTTCCTAAGCAGCGGGCAAAAAGCCCCCAAATTAATATTATTAATTTGTAATATTGATATATTTTATTAAAAACATTTAAAATTTCTATACAGCACAAGATATCATATTGTTAAAAGATAGCACTAGACTGGGAGAAAATATCAATGATTCTAATGTAATAACCATAATATTTAAAGAACTCCCACTGGGCAAAACGATATATTAGTAAGTAAATCAAAGAAAACTCTAATTGACAATAAATAAAATTTACAAATAATAAACTACCTCACCATTAGTAGTCAAGGAAATGCAAATCAAAACAGTAAAATGTCATTTTCACCCTGAAGACTGGCCAAAAAAAAAGACTTCTGTTGATAACGGTTTGGGAAATACACTATTAGTAGTAGTAGGAACTAACACAGTCCCTCTCTTCCTAACTTTTATTTTAGATTCAGGGGGTATATGTGGCAGTTTGTTATATGGGCAAATTGCTTGTTACATGAGATTTGAGGTAGGATGGATCCCGTCATCCAGGCAGTGAGCACAGTACCCAATAGTTAGTTTTTCAACCCTTGCCTGCTTCCCTCCTTCCCCATTTAGTAGTCCCCAGTGTCTACTGTTTCCATTTTTATGCCCACATAACACAGCCTTTTAAAAGAATTATCTGTGTTTATATGTTTAGTAAGCTCAGTAATTGTTTTTAGTGACCCTACAGATACAATCACATAAGTGTACGAAGATACACACACACACACACAAAATGACAAAATGATAGTGCTCAGTAAATATTAGCTATTAGCCAGAGATGTTTCTAAGAGCTTTAGAAACATCAACTCACTTAATTCTCACAGCAATCCTATAATTTAGGTTCCATAATTTTCATCCCCATTTTGCAGACAAGGAAACCAAGGCACAGAAAGGCTGAGTAACTCGCCCAAAGTCACAGACATAGTACGCATCGGAATCAGGATTTGACCAAGGCATTTCGTCTTCAGTACCTGAGCTCTTAACCATCACTACCGCTAGGTAGATCTACTGCCTTCTAAACAAGGATGTTCACTGCAATACTGTACATCATAGCAAAATGCTGGTAACAGCCATGATCAGCAACTGTAAAATAGACAATGGGCTGCTCATCATGTAAAATAGTAAATTATGTAGAATCAACATACACACAAATATTTAGAATACATTAAGTGAAAACAAATGAGACACAAAGAAGTAGCATAACTTCATTCGTGTCTCAAAAGCAACCTCTGTATGCAGTTTTGCATGTATGTCTATTGTTCATTTGTTCAGACAATTGTTTAAAAAATTATACACAAAATATTAATACTTAATACTAGTTTCTTCTGGGAAGGAGAACACGATTAGGGAGTAAGGGTGAAGAGAGGTTTTTCACTGGTTATTTATGTATCTTTGTGTTAGGTGACTTCTTTTATTAATATAAATGGCAAGTTATTGTTTTTCTATTAAAAACAAATTAAGCTAATAAGCAAACAGAGAGGCAGAGCCCCAGGTGAGATAAGATGCTAATATCATCAACAGCACTGATCTACTCTCCTCTAAAGCAATTACATTTGCTATGCTGATGGCTGAAGACTGAAGACGCCAAACCTCAACAAGAATTTTAAACATTTTGATGCTGATTATAACACAGTAAGATTGTCACACATTATTGCAAGAATATATAAAACATCATTAGTGAGAAATAAACTGGCTGAGTTCAAATTGTGGCTCTACTATTTAATAGCTGTATGATTCCAGGAAAGTGACTTAACCTCTTGATATCTCAATTTCCTCATTATAAAATGGAGATATTAGTATTTACCTTATATGGTTAATACTTGTAAAATCCTTATTACCTGCACAAAATATAGATTCATTTTGTTAGACAAAAATAACTTAAGAAAATGCATATATATACATGCTGATGTTAAGCTAACAGTACCATCTCCCTTTCCAAAGACATAAATAACCTCTGCAAAACAAACTAAATGTATAACACATAGTAAGTGTATAAGTGTTGTTGTGCAAAACTTTTTTTTTTTGAGACTGAGTCTCACTCTGTCGCCCAGGCTGGAGTGCAGTGACATGATCTTGGCTTACTGCAACGTCCGCCTCCCGAGTTCAAGCAATTCTCCTGCCTCAAGCCTCCTGAGTAGCTGGGACTACAGGTGCAAACCACCACGCCTGGCTAATTTTTGTATTTTTTAGTAGAGATGAGGTTTCACCATGTTGGCCAGGATGGTCTCAGTCTCTGAACATGTGATCCACCCTCCTTGACCTCTCAAAGTGCTGGGATTACAGGCGTGAGCCACTTCACCTGGCCTGCAAAACTTTTTTAGGCTATGCAGACACATGTATGAATGTGGTACCATAATGTAAAATTCACTTCTCATGGTCCAAAGAATATCACTATATTTTTTGGCTTAGGGCTCTGCCCTCTGCTGCTATATCCCAAGATCAAACCTCACCACATCAAGCCTGGCATCTATAACAGCGTCTTTCACTTAAGAGGGCTGCAAAGTAAACACTCTGTTCGAACCTTCATATATGCACAAACATCCTGTCTTAGAACAAATTCAAAACACCTTTCGTCCTAAGGTATCTTTTCTATTGTCTCTAGATTAAATCCACATCACTATTATTATATTTTTAATAGAGACCAAGCAATCCTCTCCCTGAAACTTTTATCCTCCCTAGTCAAAGCTCATCCTGATGTTAAGGCAACTTAATCTAAATCCTCACTGTTTGTAGGTTTATTTATAAACTTTTTGTTCTGTCACTTCAGTGGACAACACAGCTAAAAAAATTTTTAATTTTATACAAATCATTAAATTCACTCTACCAAAAGTAAGCATTTTATTATTTGTAGTTAACTACATTTCCAGAATAAAGGCATTACATATTATAATTGGCCTATTAAAATTAGGTGTTTAGTATTAGGCTTATTTCAGTAATAAATCAACTTTAGGCTGGTTCTCAAAATATTTTTCCTAGTACCCTGCCTGAGTCTCTCCAACACGTACACTATTTCTCCCATATTATGTCTGATATTCCCCATATAACTTGTTTAAAAAAGAAGTTAATTGTAAAGTCCCAAGAAACTCTAGGCTTGTTCCAGTTCGTGTGTGTGTGTGTGTGTGTGTGTGTGTGTGTGTGTGTGTGTGTTGCGGGGAGGGGGGAAGGAGACTAAAATTAATCTTAGATCTCTTATGCAGTATCTCCTAGATCTTTTTTATATACTGAAAACAGTAATTTGCATATCTTGTATAAATTCACTGAAAGCCAATTTAGAAATTCTTCAGTTCAATCCCCTCATTCTACAGATGATGAAATCTAGATCTAGAGAAGTTAAGCAACTTCCTCAAAGTCACATGCTTTGGACTGAAATGTATGATTATGTGACCGCTAACACCGTCTCATCTACTTGAAGAAGTGGCCCAAGATTACAAACATTAATTAATCACATACATTAAATGGTGGTATATTCCCTAGAACTTTTTTAAGTACTTAAAAATAATTACTTAAGGCATTTAGTGTTAAGTCTCATTTTACAGAAAAACAAGCTAAATCCTAAAAGTATTACTTCCTTGTTACTATATCAAAGTTAAGGATCAGATTTATTCTTAATGAATTAACTAGTACTTAAAGCACAGTATCGTACTTCCTCCAAATATTTCATTTCTAAATTTTTACTTTAATAAAGTTTCTCTTATTGTCTTTTTAAAAAATAATTTTCTGATACTAATGTTAAAATCATAATAAATTCATTAAAATAAAATTTTCTCTGGATCTCATACCTGTCGTTCATCCTCCATGACGTTACTAGCAAATTCAAATACTAGGTCGTTCTGTTGGACAACAGCAGCCATAATAAAGCATTCCCCTCAGATCCACATGAGAAAAATTCCAAACAGGTTCATGTATCAGGCAGAAAAATCCAGTGACCGATTTGGGTAAAAACCCTCAGCTCTGTCTGTGAAGTTACTATATACTCAAGTTTTCTTTAGGGAAGGTGCTTCAGTTTTCTTGGTTCATTGATATTCTAGTCAAATTCAGATAATTTTTTTGAAATTTTTCTTCTCTCAAGCTTCTTGGCCTAAAAAACAAAAGCTTAAATTAGTTACAAAAAAGCAATCCCCACTTAGAATATCATAACTGATACAGAGGGCAGTATCGCCAAAGAATTTTTTTGTTATTAATATTTTTAAATAAAATCAACATGACTAATGAACATAATGTTCTTTTTAAAAAGTTACATATTTCCTTTGAAGACTTTGCTCCTGCTAAGATCATTCTCATTACTGAAAATTATGCCTCTCTCCCCCTAATCCCAGTTAAACTACTGTTAAAATACTCAATTTCAAAAAAAAAAAAAAAAACATACAAAGAAACCCCAACAATAATAATGAGAGCTGTCATTGCAATAAAGGATATATAAACAATTTCATTCTTTTTACCAACCTAGCAGAGGACATACACAGAAACTGCTACCCCACGAGTAATTTCATAACGTGTATATATATATTTTCACCTCTAACAGAGGATTTATATAAGGATTTAAAATCTAATACATTTAAAGTTTAGTAAGAACTATTTTTAAATCTTTTAAAAATAGGCAGAAATTAAAGCCTACTCTTTCTGTTCTTTAAAAAGGCTTCTGATAAGTAGAATGTTTTAAAAATTACCATGCTAAAGTCTGTCTTCAGTGGCTTCTTTTTTAATGCACTGAAATGTATTCTTATCTCTAGCATAGGCTTGCAAGCAACAGGAAGGAAACAGCACTTGACCACGTCATGGCAAATTAGAACATGCAAAGAACTGCACTTTACAATAGTAGAAAAACAGAAACGCAACTTAGCAGTGAAAACAATTTCACAACGAAGAAAGAAAGGCTTTTATAATATTAGCCAAAGATGTTTGCCTATTTTTTAAAAAGTTATAGACACTAATAGAAGGAAAAGGAAAAAATTCTTTAGGTGTTTATCACAGTCTTATTAAATTTTCATCAAATGATTATGGTCATAAACGTGGCATGAAAAGACAAAGATATAAAAATAATCACATTAAGTAACGTCTAGTTCTTTGAATTACCATTTATAATTTTAATACAAACACTTTAAAAAAGAAGTTGACTCCAAGGAAAGGACGGCCAGTAATTTCCTAATCATTCAAACAGGCAAGTTTGGGGATGAAGCCGACCTGGTGAATCAGTTACCCTGAAAACGTAAATCCAGCTAGTATGTGCTAGCCAAATCACTTAATCATTTCCTAATTTCTGTAAAGACAAGTCCCTATGTGTTCTGGGCTTTCATGGCCATCATGGATGATTGTGATTTTCCCAGTAGGAACTCAAAATAAAGTAAGAATTAAGGATCCAAGTCAGATGATATTTCTACTTATTACACCAAATTTCAACCCAGCAAATTTCCTACTCTCATCCACTCCCTTTTAACAGCAAGTTCAACTCCAAATGTATTTCTAGTACTTTCAGGTGTTTTTTGAGCAATGTACCCTATCTAGAAGAGGAAAAAAAGTGTTTTGATCTAAATTGATCACAGATAGACATATTTGGCCTTGTACAGGTATTATTTACAATACCTTCTTCCTTAAATTATTATCCAACCCAATTCCTCTATAGCAGGCCTGCCTAATATTCCTCCACACAAACTATTCAATCTTGCCTTTTTTCTCAACTTCTGTTATTTCCCATGCCTGCAATACACACTCACTTCTACTTACCAGCATTCAATCCCATCTTTTCCACTCAATACTCAAGCCCCATTTATTTCACAAAGCCTCCCAACATCTCTGCCTCAAACTATAAGGGTTGCTCCCTTCAAAAACACGGCAATTGCTGCCCATACAAGCATAGCATTCACTGTAGTACACTGTCTCAAATTTGAAAACTGTGTCCCCTTAATTCAAGTGAATACATGTTTGAGTGCCAATTATTTGCAAGGCAATGTGCCAAGCACCAAGACAACTGAAGCAAAACCTCTTCTGGGGAAATAACCTTTGTCTAAAATTTCTTCTGTATTTCCCAAACCTGTGTGCCCACAGTGAAGACAAAAAGGATTACACTGATAACAGATACTGTTTTAAATATCTTATCAGGTCAGGCATGGTGGCTTACAGCTGTAACACCAGCATTTTGGGAGGCTGCTAGGGAAGAAGTCACTTGAGACTAGGAGTTTGAGACCGGCCAGAGCAACGTAGCAAGACCTTATCTCTACAAAAAAACAGAAAATTAGCCGGCTATGTTGGTGTGTGTGCACTTGTGATCCTAGATACTCTGGAGGCTGAGGCAGGAGGCTTGCGTGAGCCCAGGAGTTCAAGGCTGTAGTGAGCCATGACTGCCACTGCACTCCAACTTGCGTTACATAGTGAGAGTGTGTGTTTAATAAATAAATATCATTAGATATTTAAACTATTTCTACAAATATCCTTTATTTAAAAAAAGAATGACTGATGTATTCCTGATAAAGAGGAAACTATTATCGTAAGTTTGAAAAGCCATAGTAAGAAAATATAACCAGAATCAAGGGATGTTTGCTGATACAGAAGTTTTTCTGTAAAAGATTAGGTTCCAAAAGGCTATTTCAAAACCCGTTTGTTCATAAATGCAAAATGACATTGTCCCAATGGCCAATGTAAATTCATCTATGGAAACTTAAGTTTTACTTTCTTTTTGACTGCTGTCATGTGCTTTTTTGTATCAGCACTTCCACACTGCTACTGTGCTTTAACAGTTGTCTCGGAAATCTAAAAAATCAGAATAAGCAATCAATATACCCACACCTTATAGTACATACTAAAAACCAACACTAATAAATCAAAACTAAAAATGGCTCCCCACAATCACAAGCCACTTATTGAGGCAGAAAAAGACACCTTTGCTCCCATGTAGCTGTTGCTCATTTCTATAGAGAAGTCCATAAACTGAAAATGTGTTAAGAAAAGCATTTTATTGGCTTAATCATGCGTTTGACGCTCTGTCATCTTTCCTGCTCCTCTTCCTCTCCCCTGTGTACTTATATACCCTACAGCTGCAAGGAGATTCTTAAGAATACATTTTCTGATACCTGATCGAGAGGGAACACCTGTAGATATCAAAGATACTTAAATTACAAAGCTCAGGTATCTTACAATTTTTTTCAGTTATAGATAAGACTGAAGATCTAAATTAATGATTCCATTTTTCATTAGTAAATTGGGGTGGCCAAGTCCTTACAGTCTACAAGAAAAACAGAACAAAAACTAGAATTCTTGTTTCCTAAATCAGGACTCTCTCTAAAACTATACAGCCAGGCCTCTAAATCCACCAAAGTCCTTTCTGCTATAACAGTTTATAATACAGATTAAGTAAATATATATATCAAAAAAATTTAAATCTCCATCTCTAGGTTCAGCTTCTGAGCTCCAAATCCAGTCACCAAATTGTCTATCAGACAAGTCTACATCAGTGCCCCTTGAAGTCAGTGTGTAAAAAACATGTCCAAAACTAAATACATCATCTAATTCCTCAAATATGCTCTTAGATGGGAAAAAAATATGGGCACTCAGATTAGAAAGAAGGCATCCAGGCAGGCATCTATCAGATAAGAAATCTCAGGCTGGCTCAAATGTCTCTTAATTGGGTCAGGACCATATTTTATTCTCCGAGGAGTCTTGCCACAGGAATATTTATCAACAAGGTTCCTAACGCCTCATCCCCAAAACAAGCTTTGTAGTTAAGGTAAAATAGCAACACAAAGTAGTTCAGAGAGCAGGCTCTGGAGTCAGACTGCTTGGGTGCCAATCTTCTGCAGTGTGACCTTGGACAAGTTACTTACTGGGTGTCTCAGTCTCCTCGTTCCATAATGTAGGTAGTATCAGTCTCAAGTTTCCTCCTTCTGTAAAGTGGGTAAAGTAAATAATACCAAAACCTAGAGCTATTGTGAAGATTAGATGCAAAAATGCATGTGTAGAATACTTGACACATAATGTGCACTGAATTAACAATAGATTCTTTAGTGCTGTAAGTATATGCAAGAGATATGTAACAGGTGCATGCCAGATAACTAATTATTCCTTAAGTCTCATTTCTGTACTCCTTGGAAGTCTCCATTACCACAGCTATTTGCTAAACCCCCCAAAAAAGAACATCATAACCCATTATCAACAACAGTATAATTCCACTCCAGTGCTTAAAAGTTAGGTGTGTTTTTATTAAATCTGTTTCTTCAAGGCCAGGACTTCACTCTGGCAAGCTTCCCTAACACAGAGCCCCATTATGCCCCATTCCAAACAAAATGACTTCACTGATTGTAAACACAAAACCCTCAGCCACGCTACTAGCCACTATAACCAATTCAAATGGTTACCTTTTGTTTAATTTATTATAAAAGACTTCAGGTACTAAAAAAAATATGATAGTCAAAATTGATCACTGATTGAATGTAAATTTAAGATTCCTTTAAAGAGGTTTTTAGACACAAGGATATTAAACTCATGAATTCATAAATATATTTTTAAAGAATTGTCACTCTCCTTTTAGGTTACGCTGGTACCAGTTGTTTATGGTGAAAAATAATAAATAGACCAGGCACAGTGGCTCACAACTGTAATCCCAGCACTTTGAAAGGCCAAGGAGGGTGGATTACCTGAGGTCAGGAGTTCGAGACAAGCCTGACCAACAGGGCAAAACCCTGTCTCTATTAAAATAAAAATATTAGCTTGGCATGGTGGTGGGCACCTGTAATCCCAATACTTGGGAGGCTGAGGCAGGAGAATTGCTTGAACCCGGGAGGTGGGAGTTGCTGTGAGCTGAGATATGCCACAGCACTCCAGCCTAGGCGACAGAGCAAGACTCCATCTAAAAAAAAAAAAAAAAGAAAGAAAGAAAAGAATAAGAAAGAAAATTAATAAATAAAGAGAATCAATCAAACAAGCAAAAAGGTTTTAGATCAGACAATTCTGGGATAAAGAAGATGAAATATACCAGCTTAGAGCAATGAGGTGGTTGAATGGCTTCTCTAATAAAGTATGTAATTCAGACTGTGTGTGTGATTATGTATATATGCATGTTTGTAGGTTGGCAGCATCTAAAAAACTGGAATGCTACAGTAACTCTAGATACCAAGTAACTGAACAGAAAGAACTTTCACAAGATGTGGTAACTTAATAAATGGCCCTTTTCAATATATACAGATAGCCATTATGAGAAATGCAACGTATTTGGAAAAACTATTAGAAGAAATACAACAGAAATGAAAGAAAACAGAATAAGAAAAGTGAGAGAAGAGAAGCTATACAAAGTAGAAATGAGAAACAAGCAATAAATCCATAAACTGTAATGACTGAATTCCTGTGTGATGGACTATAATTTGGCCTTTTTAAAAATCTGTTTTCTATTATAATATGGTAGAATGTCTGTATTAGCTCCCAGCAGAAATGAAAAGTCAGTGGTATGAAGATAAATTCCACACAGTCTTCCAAAGGTTGCCAATTTTCAATCTAAAAAGGGTGAAATCACAGGATCTTAGAGCTGAAAAAGATCTAGGGATTGCCTTGGACAATATATTCACTTAAAAGATAAAGAATTTAGGACTAGAGCATTCTGATTTGTCCAATGACACACAGTCAGTTAGTGGCAAAGAAAGCAAAAAAAGCCCGGACTTCCTACTGGTACCTTTATATCTATATTAATAGAACTTCATTAATATTTTTTCCTTAGCAGAATATCTGGAAAAATAAGAAATCCCCTAGACAAATATCTAGCAAAACTACCTTACCATACCCCAGGACGATTGTTAATTAAAATGCTTTTATATATTATGCAACCTCTTGATACTTGGATAAATCATTTTCAACCATATTTTTAACTGAAACAACTGGTGCAAAGGGTTTGTAGATTTTCCTATTTATTGCTTTAAATCTTAAAATTTTACCATTATCTCCCAAATTAATTATATCATATTATCTTGCCTCACATTTTCACTCAGTTTAAAAAGTAAAAAGGAAACATGTATAAGCCTTTTTAGGGGGCTAACACAACTTAATAACTCATTAAAATACTACAAGATAGATTTGTACTGACATTTTTCTTTCTAGTTCTTTTTTTTTCTTTTTGAGACAGAGTCTTGCTCTATCGTTCTATCACTCAGGAGTGCACTGGCATGATCTCAGCTCACTGCGACCTCTGCCCGGGTTCAAGCAATTCTCATGCCTTACCCTCCTGAGTAGCTGGGACTATAGGGGTGTACTATCACATCTGGCTAATTTTTGTACTTTCAGTTGAGACGGTGTCTCACTATGTTGCCCAAGCTGGTCTCGAACTCCTGAGCTCAAGCAATCCGCTGGCCTCAGCCTCCCAAAGTGCTGGGATTACAGGGTTAGCCACTGTGCCCAGCCTTTCTAGTTATTTTAAACACAGTAGCATTGCTAGAATTTACATTAAAATATGTGGATATGGAAAAAATAATAAAGAAACATCCCCAAATGCAGGCATAGTTAAGAAACCAGATTTGAACTTTCCCAAAAAAGAGTAGTCATACTCTCTCAGTTCCTGCTGAGTTCCTATTTCTCTAAACACACAAAATTGAAGGGAAAAAACACAAGTTAATGTCACAAGGCAAACAAACCATTTCATTGCATTCAGTGTTCTCATAATTGAAAAGGAAAACGTTTCATTTAAAATTTTCATTTAAATTTTTTTCAAATATTCAACAAATTTAAGAAGGTTGAGAAAAAGTTTAAAACTGTGTTTCTGCAATCTAAACAGGTACTATTTATTTACTATATTTTAGGTAGCTATGCAAGGTAGCTACTTAAAATTAAGCATTCTTTTAATTTTAATTACTTTTTTCATTGTTGAATTCTTAATTAATTCAAAATGTTTTAAGAAAGTCAGCATATGCATATGGATTTTACAATAACATCCATAGGTTTCTATAATATGGTAAAATGAAAACAGCTATATTTTGATTTACTTTGAAAACTCAAAGAAAGATATCTAGGTTTGAGACTTCTGAATTATTTTACATTATTGTCATGTTCAAATTCTACTACATGGTGAAAATTCTAGCATTTTCCAGATGTATATTATTGTACAAAGGTAAAATGATAAAATTGATTATAGGAATGGGGAATAAAAAACCCAGAAAAACTTAAATTGGAGGAAACATAATCTAGATTTATGCATTCAATTTATGAGTACCCACCGTTATTCTGGCATTGCAAAATACCAAGTGTGGTGGCTCTGCAGTTGTATTCATGTATTCAAAACTTCTTTATTGTCCACCAATAAATACTGGTGGAGTACAATATATGGATATAGATTATTAAGTATGATAAAAATTTATTATTAAGTACGATAGTAAAAAATTATACACATGCCGGGCACGGTGGCTCACGCCTGTAATCCCAGCACTTTGGGAGGCCGAGGTGGGAGGATCACGAGGTCAAGAGATCGAGACCATCCTGGTCAACATGGTGAAACCCCGTCTCTACTAAAAATACAAAAAATTAGCTGGGCATGGTGGCGCGTGCCTGTAATCCCAGCTACTCAGGAGGCTGAGGCAGGAGAATTGCCTGAACCCAGGAGGCGGAGGTTGCGGTGAGCCGAGATCGCACCATTGCACTCCAGCCTGGGTAACAAGAGCGAAACTCCGTCTCAAAAAAAAAAAAAAAAAATTATACACATTCGATATGTGAAAACAAAGCCAAACACATTGAAACTATTTTTAATATTTAGCAAGCATTTAAAAGTCATATACAAGAACGTATTTATGACAAATTGGTTAAAGCTGGTGGGAAATATATCAGGTCTTTGATATTATTTCAATATTCAGTGTTCATTGATTAGTGGAGGGCAATATAGAAATGCACTAAGCAAAATGGTTATTTTAAATTTAAATTACCTCGTACGACAATTAGTAAGACTAAGATCTTTAATATCAAAGTATGTGAAGGATTATTGTAATTAATTATGCAGATAGTTCAAGGGAAAAATTCACTTTCACCTCTATTAGGTGAATATTCATGCTAGGTGAATATTCATGCTAAGACAGATGAATATTCAGGCTGTCTTTTGGAGTTTTATTTTTCCATGTCACTATATTTTCTTTATAGTATTTATTAGTAATCACTTAGTGGAACCTAATATTAGTGTTGAGGAATCCGCTCAGAATTTGTTTGACTCAATGTAAATGTCCAGACAATTTACCTTCAATATAATCTTTTTAAAAATGTATTACTTTACAGAGGAGAAACATAATAGATAAGGTGATCAAGGTTAACATGAACAGCTAAGAGTAGCCTAAAGTTTGAGAAACTGTCACAGCTAAGAGGAGTCCTGATGATGGCATGTAACTTTGATATTATGTGATAAGCATGTAACTTTGATATTATGTGATAAATAGAGGTGAAAGTGGCACTTTACCTTTGTGTTCTTCCAAAAACCAAAAACTCGTGTCTAGTTATGAGAAAAACATCAGACAAATCCCCACAGAGGGACATTCTACAAAATACCAGTTTATTTCTCAAAACTGTCATTTAAAACAAGGAAACTGTCACAGTCAAGAGAAGCCTAAGGAAGCATGACAACTAAATATAATGTGATAGCCTGAATGGGATCCTGGGACAGAAAAAGGACATTAGGTTAAAAACTAAGGAAATCTGAATGAAGTATGAACTTAATGATCAACATTGGTTCATTAATTTTGATAGACGTCCCACAAGTATATATGGGGCCTCTCTATTTGCAGTTTTTCTATAAATCTAAAGCTACTCAAAAATAAAAGGTTTAATGGACACATTACTATTTTAAATTTTATTTTTATTTTAAACATTTTATTTTTTCTTAGAGTTGGGGGTCTCATTTTGTTGCACAGACAGGTCTGGAACTCCTGGGCTTACGTGATCCTCCCGCCTTAGCCTCCTAAAGTGCTGGGATTATAGGTGTGAACCACCATTACCGCCTTTTATTAAGTTTTTATTTTCATTGTAAAATTGCTAAAGAAAATCATACTACCTTAACATTAAAAAGTGTTTTCTAACTGTCAATCTCTCATAACTTAGCCATAGCCCTATAACTCATTTATATATTTAACAAATAACTTGATATTATTTTTGTCCTTGGAAATGTTGTTTTATTTCCTTTGGAAATAACATTTTCAAATGATTTCTCTTATTTAAATTTTAATTTTAACATACAATTGTATATTATCTATCTATCTATGTCATTGAGAGAAACATTTCTATAGATTTGAGGTGATGGTGAACTGAAAGTAGTGATTTGGGATCACATTATTGAGCAAAGAAATAACACTATATAGTGTTCCAACTTAAAATATGATTGTATGTTTTGATGAATAGCTAAATCAGATGTTTAATGTATATTTTGGAAAACAATAGGGAAAGTGCATTAAAATGACATTTAATACAAGCATAAAATAACAATTATTAAGTTGAAGAACTTTGATAAAATACTAATGTATGTCTCACTTTATTCTTTCCATGTTTATTTAATGCTCATAGCCATCCTGATAATTAAGTATTTTATCTGTCATTTGCAGATGGGGAAATGAACTCAGAGAAGATAAACGATTTGCCCAATGTCACATGAGACAGAAATGTAACTTGAAATCAAATTTGTAATTTTAAGTTCCTGATGTTTTTACACCATGCTCCCTAAGTGAATCTATGGACATACATTTCCATTAGTAAGCGCTGTATGTAGCATTCTTTTAATACAGCAATAAGAGCTACATCGTTAGAAAGGAAATGTATCCAAGCTTAGGACAGAAACACAATGTTTATTATTCTAAAATCTTTATTTCTAATTATTTAAAAGCTCTAATACAGTGACAGTAGTTAGGTATAAGTCAACAGTTTTAAAATTCTGAAATTTCTGAAATGCGATTTAATATGAGAAATAATGAGGGGGGACTGAATTTCACATTGCATATATGACATATTAAAAAATATATTTGGTTACTGTCATCAATGCTTGATAGTGTTCCTTTTCCCTACTCATCTTAGAGCTTTTGTCATAGGAATAAAATCAGTTCCCAACTGGGACCTTCTATCAGTTAGGGCAACAATTTGCCTTCTGAAGTGTTTTCATTGGAGTCAAAGTCTTGAACATCCCCTTGAATTCATTAGAAAATATGTCACTTGGGTCTGGAGAGGACTATACATGGGAGGATCGGGATCCAACAGATGTCTACTGATTATCTCTCTAACTCTAGAATCAAGACTGACCTCTTCTGGTGATAATATAGAAATGTAATCTTCATATATCATTCTCACCTTTTCTTCAATTACTTTTTTGTTCTGCTCTTTAAGTCTTCACAGGCAAGCCAGAAAAGTAGGTTCTTTTGGCTGTATCCTGTTTGGAGGAACTCTCTGAAAAGGTTTCTTCCTGCTGGGGCCTTCAGCATCTTGTCAAAGTTTTGAGACCAGGACAAGACTTCCTCACAGTGGGGTTTTGGCATTCCTCTAGGACTTGACACTCTCCATTTCTGCAGTGCGTGTGGGTCTTCCCACATCTTCCCCTCTTTCTTCATCCCTAACAGTGAGGCAGGAGCAGCTGCAGCAGCAGCACCAACAAAAGTAACAGGTGTTGTTGGGCCTCTGGTTTCCAGGCGCTTGAGACACAACAGGTGTTCCTTCATTTTGGGACTGCTGCCTTTTTAGCATTTTGGCTACTTCAGGACCCAACTGGCCTGTTACCTGAAGGTGTGGGCAGCACACCAATGGGCCCAGTATGGCGGGGGCGGGGCTCCACACCTCAGTCCTCTAGTGGAGCTGGTTTGCTGCATCCGCCCAGCTTCAGCACCCAGTGGGCAAGGAGCCAGCACCAAGAGAGCAAGGAGCCAGCACCAAGAGAGCAAGGAGCTAATTTTTATTTATTTTTTAGGGACACTGTCTCGTTATTGCCCAGGCTGGAGTGCAGTAGCATGATCCTTGCTCACTATGGCCTCGAACTCCTGGCCTGAAGTGATCCTCCCACTTCAGGCTCCTGAGTAGCTGGGGCTATAGGTGTATACTACCATACCTGGCTAATTTTTCATAATTTCCTTTGTAGAGAAGGGGTCTCCCATCTTATCCAGGCTGATCTCAAACTTCAGAGCTCAAGCAATCCTCCCACCTTGGCCTCCCAAAGTGCTGGGATTATATAGGCATGAGCCACTGCATCTGGCCGGATTCCTTAGTTTAAATTAGGTGTTTTTTTTAATTGAGAGGGAGTAAGCAGAGAGAAGTACTGAGGACTTTATCAAAAGTATAGTTTTATTTTCATGTAAATAAAGCACAAATTGATGATTTTTGTATAGAATGTCTCAGTCAGGCTTCTGGTGACTTAAGCAAACCTGACACAGGTCTTGGCTACTTGTTCAAGCTCACCTTAGCTTCAACCGTGATAATAATAATACTAATAATAAAAATCAATATGATGAAACTAAACAGACTGACTTCTCTATGTATTTGCCTTTTTGCTGACACCCAGGTGAATAGTTCCAGGATTCTGAAGGCAGGGCCACAATTACTCACTACCCAAACCTGAAATTCCAGTTCTTTCACATAGTTCTTCACTTCCTATCATTGGCCACTTGGGCTAACCTGGTATCAGAATACACTCAGGCAGCATTTATAGCACCCGGCAAAACAGCCAAACAGACTGAATACCTAGACCTGTCCATACGTGTGGTCTCAAGTTTAACTCTTTTTTTGAGCATGTTCTGAAAACAATAGTATTCAAAATCAAAAGAGAAATATTGGCCGGGTATGGTGGCTCACGTCTGTAATCCCAAGACTTTGGGAAGCCAAAGAGGGCAGATCACTTGAGGTCAGGAGTTCAGGACCAGCCTGGCCTACATGGTGAAACCTCACCTCTACTAAAAATACAAAAATTACCCGGGTGTGGTAGGGCACCTGCAATCCCAGCTACTCAGAGGCTGAGGCACAAGAATCACTTGAACCCGGGAGGTGGAGATAGCAGTGAGCTGAGATTATGCCACTGCACTCCAGCCTGGGCAACAAAGTGAGACTTCATCTCTGAAATAAATAAACGAGAAATATCTTAACAGTAGTCATATACTGTTTTAATTCTGTTCATTAAAAAGTAAACACAAACATGCTAAAATGTCTTTCTCAGCAAAACCTGTTCAGGCAGTTAAAAAAATTTCTCTCTCCAACAAACAAGACTTAACTTGCAAGGAAATTCTGTTTCATTTCTGTGGCCCTTTATTCTCCTAGTTAATATTTCCATTTTCTTAGAAAAGACATGCTCTAATGCAATGGTTCTCCCATCTGAGAATACAGCAGATTCCCATTAGTAACAGTGTTTCATGCTGGCACTAATTGGGGGTGAAAAGCCAGGGATATGCTGTTTCAAAGTTCCCCAGGAGATTGTGCTATATGACCCGCCTCCCCCACCTCCAATTCCCACACAGCATAACTCTCTTCTGGTAGAAACTGTATTCTGTTATAAGAAGTTTCACTCTTACATGGAGGCACATCATCAACTGAAAGCAAAACTTAAAGGCCATCTAAATTACTTCATGCTCATGTACTGCATTATTAGATGATAGGCTCTTTCACTTATTTATTTGATGGGCCCTTACTACCTCTATCCTAGCCCCATTCCTGTGGCTCTTCAGCCTGGAGTAGAAGTTATTTACCTAAAGTGAAAAGATGATCAACTTACTTCTCTGACAACTAATTAATGGCTTCCATCGCCTACAGGCAAAACTCCAAATCTATTAACAAGGCTAAAAAAGCTCCTCATGATATGGCAAAGGTGTGAGGAAATGGTAGTCAGATTTATAAGACAGGATGTCTGAATACCTGAACTGGAGAAGTGAATGGAAATATTCTATGCATCAAGCTTAAAAGTACACCTATAACCTATAGTAATCAAGACATAAGGTACTGATGAAAGAACAAAATAGATCAATGGAACAGAATACAGAGCATAGATAATGGCACCACATAAATAGTCAACCATCTTTGTCAAAGGACAAAAGCAATACAATGGAGAAAAGACAGTCTTTTCAACCAACAGTGGTAGAAAAACCGGACATCCATATGAAAAAAACAAAAAGAATCTAGACACAGACCTTACACCATTCACAAATATTAACTCAAAATGGATCGTAAGCCTAAATGGAAAATGGAAAACAATACAATTCCTAGAATATAGCACTGGAGAAAAATCTAGATGAACGTGGGTTTGTTGATGGCCTTTTAAGATACCAAATGCAGGATGCATGAAAGAAGGACTTGATAAGCTGGACTTCATCAAAATTAAAAATTTTTGCTCTTTACAAACCACAGATGAAAGGACTGTTATCTAAAATACACAAGGACCTCTCAAAACTCAGAGAAAATAGCCTGATTTTAAAATGGGCCAGCTGGGTGCAGCAGCTTATGCCTGTAATCCCAGCACTTTGGGGGGCTGAGGTGGGTGGGTCACCTGAGGTCGGGAGTTCAAGACCAGTCTGACCAACATGGAGAAACCCTGTCTCTACTAAGAATACAAAATTAGCCAGGCATGGTGGCACATGCCTGTAATCCTGGCTACTCAGGAGGCCAAGGTAGGAGAACTGCTTGAACCTGGGAGGCATAGGTTGCTGTGAGTGTCACTACACTCCAGCCTGGGCAGCAAGAGTGAAACTCCATCTCAAAAAGAAATAAAAAAATAAAATGGGCTGAAGATCTTAACGGACACCTCAGCAAAGAAGCTATACAGATTAGCATATGAAAACATGCTCCACATCATCTGTCACTGGGGAAATATAAACCAATATGACAATGAGGTGCCACTACAAACCTATTGGAATGGCCAAAATCCAGAACACCGACAACACCAAAAGCTGCCGAGGATGTGGAACAACGGGAATTCTCATTCACTGCTGGTGGAAAAGCAAAATGGTACACTTTGGAAGACAGTTTGGCAGTTTCTTACAAAACTAAAGATAGTCTTGACACCATAGAGCTGTGCTCCTTGGTATTTACCCAAAGTAGGTAAAAACTTATGTCCACACAAAACCTGCACATGGATGTTTATAGCAGCTTTATTCATAATTGACAAAACTTGTAAGCAACCAAGATGTCCTTCAGTAGGTGAACTAATAAACTGTGGTGCATCCACATAATGAAATACTATTCAGCACTAAAGAGAAATAAGCTGTCAAGCCACAAAAAGACATGTGGAAACTTAAATGCTTGTTACTAAGTGACATTTGCCCAAATCCACAAAATGTACACTACCACAAGTGAACCCTAATGTAAACTATGAACATCGAGTGACAATGTGTCAGTGTAGGTTCATGAACTGTAACAAGTGCACTGCTCTGGTGCAGACACTGATTAGCAGGAGGCTGGTAATGGGCAGGTTATGCATGTGCAGGGGCAGGAGATATATGGGAAATCTTTTACTTTCCTCTCAATTTTACTGTGAATCTAAAATGGCTCTAAAAAAAAAAGTCTTTATTTTTTTTTAAAAAGTATAGCTCCACTTAATCATAAGGCCTAACACTGTAAAAACCCTAGAAGAAAATCTAGGCAAAACCATCCAGGACATAGGCATAGGCAAGGACTTCATGACTAAAACACCAAAAGCATTGGCAACAAAAGCCAAAATAGACAAACGGGACCTAATCAAACTCCACAGCTTCTGCACGGCAAAAGAAACAGTCATTAGAGTGAATCGGCAACCAACAGAATGGGAAAAAATTTTTGCAGTCTACCCATCTGACAAAGGACTGATATCCAGAATCTACAAAGAACTAAAACAGATTTACAAGAAAAAAACAAGCCCAAAGTGGGCGAAGGATATGAACAGACACTTTACAAAAGAAGACATACATGAGGCCAACAAACATATGAAAAAATGCTCATCATCACTGGTCATTAGAGAAATGCAAATCAAAACTACACTGAGATACCATCTCACGCCAGTTAGAATGGCGATCATTAAAAAATCTAGAGACAACAGATGCTGGAGAGGATGTGGAGAAATAGGAACACTTTTACACTGTTGGTGGGAGTGTAAATTAGTTCAACCATTGTGGAAGACAGTGTGGCGATTCCTCAAGGACCTAGAAATGGAAATTCCATTTGACCCAGCAATCCCATTACTGGGTATATATCCAAAGGATTATAAATCGTTCTACTATAAGGACACATGCACATGAATGTTCATTGCATCACGGTTTACAATAGCAAAGACCTGGAACCAACCCAAATGCCCATTGATGACAGACTGGACAGGGAAAATGTGGCACACAGACACCATGGAATATTATGCAGCCATCAAAAACGATGAGTTCGTGTCCTTTGTAGGGACATGGATGAACCTGGAAACCATCATCCTCAGCAAACTGACACAAGAGCAGAAAATCAAACACGGCATGTTCTCACTCATAGGCGGGTGTTGAACAATGAGAATACATTGACACAGGGAGGGGAGCACTACACACTAGGGTCTGTTGGGGGGAAATAGGGGAGGGACAGTGAGGGGTGGGGAGTTGGGGAGAGACAGCATGGGGAGAAATGCCGGATATAGGTGAAGGGGAGGAAGGCAGCAAATCACACTGCCATGTGTGTACCTATGCAACTATCTTGCATTTTCTTCAAATGTACCCCAAAACCTAAAATGCAATAAAAAATAAAAATATCAAAAACATCGGGCATTTTCTCATCTAAAAATAAACATGTGTTCATCTAATGAAGAGAAATAAAAACATCTATGGAAGTAAAAAAAAAAAAAGTATAGCTCCAACACAATTTTATTACTCTTCCCTATCATCTCAAAAACAATGTTCCAGCATTTCTGCATTTTATAGTTCCCCCACTTCCCCATTCCATTATTAAAGAAGCCAAAGTCAGACCTGACTTAATCCCACCAAGAACTCAATAAATACTACCTTTTTCTAGGCTTTCTGTCTATATTCACTGCCACAGAATCAGACCTTTCCGACTATTCTCTGACAATCACAACCTTTTGTTCCTGTGACACTTTAGGATCCTCTTTCAAGTCACAGTGCAACCAGGTATAAAGACACAATCTTAAGGGAAATAAACATTTCCATCTTTTCCCAAGTTACCAACACATTTGAAAGACTTTAAGATTCCTCGTGCACAAAACTTTCTGCTCCCCATGTGTGAAAAAATAAAAACCCCGAATGATCTCTTTTGACAGTCTACCTCTTTTCTTCTTTATTATTTTAATCTTTTTTTTTTTTTTTTTGAGATGGGGTCTTGATCTGTTGCCCAGGCTGGTCTCAAACTCCCAGGCTCAAATGTTCCTCCCACCCTGGCCTCCTAAAGTGCTGGGATTACAGGTGTGAGCCACCACGCTCAATTTCCTTTTTTCCTTTAAATTATGTAAAACTATTTTAAATCAGCTTGGATATCATCAAAGAGTTCTGATGTTTCATGTCAGGATCTTTAAAATGGGATTCTTTCTATAAGCATTTTTATAACTGTCTGGCAATTACCTAAGCTTCTAAACTAAAATGAAACCAAAAAAAAAACAAGAAGCAGGCAGGGCACAGTGGCTCATGCCTGTATCCCAGCACTTTGGGAGGCCAAGATGGGCAGATCACTTGAGCCTAGGAGTTCGAGACCAGCCTGATCAAAAAGGTGAAACTTCATCTCTATAAAAATACAAAATTGGCTGGGTGTGGTGGTGTGAGCCTGCTGCAGTCCCACCTACTCAGGAGATTAAGGCGGGAGGATCACTTCAGCCCAGGAGGCGGAGGTTGCAATGAGCCAAGACAGCATCACTGTACTCCAGCCTGCGAGACAGAGAGACCCATCTCAAAAAAAAAAAAAGGAAAACAAAGCAGCAAAACCAGATGAGAAATAAAAATGTGGAAGGGCATGGGCTTAGTACTGTGAGATATTTACGGTCATTTGCCACATAACAACATTCTGGTGAACAGTGGAGCAGATAGGGAAATCAGATGATAATGCCATGTTTTTACTGCACCTTTTCTAAGAGTGTTTAAATACACAAATACTTGCCATTGTGTTAAAATTACCTACAATATTCAGTACAGTAACATACTGTGCAGGTTTGCAGCCTAGAAGCAACAGGCTACACCATATAGCCTAGATGTATAGTGGGCTATACCATCTAGGTTTGTGTAGGTACGTTCTGTGATTTTTTTTGCAAAAGGGCAAAATCACCTAATGATCCATTTCTCAGAATGTATCCCAGTCATCAACTGATGTATGCCTGTACTTAGTATTTATAAATTATACATTAATTTTATATTTTACTATTGTACCAATCTTAGATAGAAGCAAACTTTACCACTAATAAGTAAAACATATACAGAATAAAGATTTACACTTTCGTCTTCCATAATAAAATTTCTCAATAAATTTTGAAATCATTTGAGTCCATTTCAGTTACTGTTAACTAAAGTGCATCAAATACCCTAGCATTAGGTTTTCTCTAATAGAAAACAGTTTTATGGAGGCCAAGGCAGGCAGATCACTTGAGGCCAGGAGTTCAAGATCAGCTGGCCAACAATGGCAAAACCCCGTCTCTACTAAAAAATGTAAAAATTAGCCATACAGAGTGGTGCACATCTGTAGTCCCACATACTAAGAAAGCTGAGGCACTTTAGCCTGGGAGACAGAGCAAGGCTCCATCTCAAAAACAAAAAAAAAAAAGGAATAGTTTAGTTATGCTTATTTGAGGCATATCTAGAACCAATCAAAAGATACTAAATATCTAATTTTTGAGGCATTTCTGCTATTACTGATTAACTTTGCGGTAAAAAGTTAAGTATTTATTGAATTTCCCCTAGGCTCAGCACTGTAGAAAATGTGAAGATAATACATGGCTCTTGTTCCCATGAAATTTACAATCTAGTGCAGAAAACAAGACCAAGAGAAGCAACTAAATGCCCCAAGATTGTATTAAGTGCTAAAAAATCTGGACAGTATTTCAGAAGAGGAGATGGTCAAACAGGTAAAGAAAACACTTCACAGATAACGTGGGAACTGCACAAGAAAGGTAGGAGTTGGAGAGACTAAAGGGGAAAGGAAAAGATAGTAAAATATACTGTGGTACATGAATGCCAACACAAAAGAATGCAGAGATTCAAAAATGACCAAAGTTTAGAGATTGTTAACAGCCTGATTAAGTAAGAGCTGTTAACTCTTTTCACAATGGGAAATAAAAAGGCAGGCAGTAGAATTCAGGCATGATTTGAGAAGTAAAACAGTTCCTGGAGGTTATCAAACTGGGTTGCAACAACAGGGTGTGATCTATGACTACAAAGCCCAATGCAAGTCACGTAAGTAGGATATGGCAACCACCATCCAAAAATGATGACAGTTTAAACAAACATTCCACAGCTTGACTGCTACACTGAAAACTTCCCATCACCAATGTGTATACCGCCCTCCTACATTCTTCATTAATTACTTAAAATAGAGATTCTCAACAGTGGTTTTTATTCTGCTCAGGGTGTGGGAAAATTCTTTTTTTTTTTTTTTTTTTGAGACGGGGTGCCACTCTTGTTGCCCGGGCTGGAGTGCAATGGCGCGATCTTGGCTCATCGCAACCTCTGCCTCCCGGGTTCAAGCCATTTTCCTGCCTCAGCCCGCCATGTAGCTGGGATTACAGGCATGAACTACCACTCCTGGCTAATTTTTTGTGTGTTGTTAGTAGGGTCAGGGTTTCTCCATGCTGGTCATGCTGGTCTGACCTCAGGTGATCCGCCTGCCTAGGCCTCTCAAAGTGCTGGGATTACACGCATGAGCTACTGTACCTGGCCTAAAATTCTTTAAATCACTTAATTTATATAATGTTTTTGCTCTTTACCTAAGAATTGGAAGAGGGGAGAAACAGGAAAATAAGACTTTAAAAAACGTAGACCAAATACCACATAATCCTTCTTACAAATTATTCTACTGAACATCAAAACTATCTATAATTCACTTGAACATCAGTGTAACTTTGAAATATATGAACGGTTGCATCTTTGGAAGACTATATCTTGGTCAGTTAGTATTAAGTATTTTGAATAGATGATGCTGGCTTAGTTATTCAATGAAGAAAGATGTGATATAAATAACAGATCCACCTTTCTTTCTTTGTCACTGAAATAGAGACTATCACCAGCATTCACAAAATCTTTATTTTCTTACAAGGTGACATTCGGAAGATGCTTCTGTGAAAATATTTAGTTGACCAAATGAGGCTGCACTGAACCTGACTTCGTTTTGTTTTGAGACAGGGTCTTTCTTACTCTGTTTGCCAGGCTAAGCACAATGTCACCATCTCAGCTCACTGTAACCTCTGCCTCCTAGGCTCCAGCGATTCTCCTGCCTCATGCTCCGGAGTAGCTGGGACTACAGGTGCGCCACCAAACCTGGCTAATTTTTGTATGTTTAATAGAGACAGGGTTTCACCATGTTGGCCAGGCTGGTTTTGAACTCCTGACCTCAAGTGATGCACTTGCCTAGGCCTCCCAAAGTGTTGGTCAAACTTGGCTCTTTATTAGAGGTGTTTTCTGCTTTACGGCTTTGTTGTACTCTTGGAAAGTTCAAGAATTCAAAGTTGTCTCAGTGGATTTAACAGGCACTTACTAGATTTTAAAAAATACTATAAAGACACATCAGGAATTGTACAATATCACAATGAAGCTTATTTACATTATTATTTGTTAGTGATACCTAATGTCTTATAAGTTCTTTATGGTTTACAAAGTAAAACATATACGGTATACTACTTTTTATTTAATCCTTAAACATCTCTAATAAACTACTGATGTCTCTGCATAGATACAAAAATCTGACACGTCCTCAAGGAGATTAGGAAAGAGATGATAATAATAAATCATAAAATAAATAATTAGATACTACTCAAAGCAATCTACAGATTCAATGCAATCTGTATCAAAATATCAAAGACATTCTTCACAGAAATAGGAAAAACAATTGTTTTTAAATTTATATGGAGGCTGGGCATGGTGGCTCGTGCCTGTAATCCCAGCACTTTGAGATGCCAAGATGGGAGGATCACTGAAGCCCAGGAGTTTGAGACCAATACAGGCAACATAGTGAGACCCCCATCTCTCTCTTTTTAATACAATAAATTTTTTAAAATTTGAAAAAATTTTATATGAAATCACAAAAGATTTCAAATAGCAAATAACAAAGCTGGAAGTACCACACTACAAGACTTCAAAATATACTACAAAGCTATTATAACCAAAACAGCATGGTTGGCATAAGAACATACATACAATGTGTGAGACCCTGTTCTAAGTGCTGGGAATACAGCAGTGAACAAACCAACCAAAATTTCTGCCCTTATAGGGCTTAGAATCTAGTGATTTTAATCACAACATTCTGTTCCCCCTCAAAATATTCTGCTTTAAAAATGTGAGGCCAGGTGCAGTGGCATGCTCCCACAGCAGGGGGATGAAGCAGGAAGACCACTTCAGCCCAACAGTTCAAGCCCAACACCATGCACTGAGATCACACAGCCACTCACTCCAGCCAGGGCAAAACGGCAAGACCTTGTTTCAAAAAAAAAGTTGGGGTGGGATTGTCAGGAAATAGGCTATCTTAAAACCTATGAATAGGAACTTCTGCCTCTCTTCTTTAATATCTAACTCCTAGTCACACTCCAATCCCTGACAACTGGACACAAAATGTGACCTCTCCTGCACTAAGGAGGGGAATAAAAGTTGTGGGGAGAAGTTTTTTTTTTTTTTTTTTACACCTTTCAGAGACAATCTGTGAGTATATAAGGTGAGGGGAAGGTAAAATCTTGGGAGGAAACAGATACAGATAAATCCAAAAGCAGACTGTTCCAGGTGAAGCTGATTTACTTGGGGGTAACCTCAAAGCCTTCATTTTGATTTAATTTGATTTTGAGCCAACTGAAATGTGGCAACAAATAAACGTGTACTGGGATTTTATAAAACATCCCCTTTATAAACAAAAATACCTTGGAGGAGAAGAAATAATTCTTTCTATATTGTCTTTTCCTATATAATAATAGTAGATGGCCTTCAGAAATCGTATCAGGGCCAGGTGCAGTGGCTCATGCCTAAAACCCCAGTACTTTGGGAGGCCAAAGTGGGAGGATCATTTGAGGCCAGGAGTTTGAGACCAGCCTGAGCAACATGGCAAGATCCCATTGCTACAAAAATTAAAAATGAGCTGGTTGTCCCAGTTACTTGGGAGGCTGAGGTGAGAGCCATGATGGTGCCACTGCACTCCACCCTGAGTGACAGAGCAAGACCTTATCTCAAAAAACAAAACAAAAAAGCAAGTCCCACTTCAAAAAAAAAGAAAGAAATCAGTGTTGTCTATATTCTTTTGGACAAGCACTCTTTAGAGACCTATCTGCTGGTGAAGGGTAGGAAAGCAAAAAGTGGCTAAGAAGACTTTCCCTACAGGCAATCACCATCTACCAACTAAGGCAAATGCAAGTCACAGTAATATGTATGCTATAGCAGAAATGGGCACAAAGTTCATTCTCCTGTGTAATTCAGTAATTATTTACTATATCCTGTCTCTAAGATAAGCTTGAAAAAAAAAACACATAATAAATTTTTCCATAAGTCATTAATAAACACAATTTAAAAGAATATTAAGTACAGTGTGTGTTAAAAAGTCAAACTAGGTCAAGATTAAAGGACATTTTATTTTCTTAATAAAAAATTTTGCTTACTAAAATTCTTCATTAAGATGGTAAAATATAAGTGTTTTCTACATTTGTTTTAGCATTCTACAGATTTTCACAGGATGCACTTGCTTCTCAGAACCAACTGGTGGTAAGCTAAGCTTCACTGACTATCCTCAAAGTGACATACATACATGTATTTTTCTGATTCAAACTTAGAAATACATCAACACCCCCCCAACAGCACAAAAAAGGGAGGTCTCATATGTAAAAGGACACTCAAAAACCCTAGAAACGATTTTTCACATGTCTATCTAAGTTTTAATAAACAAAATAACTATTTGGTTCTTCTAAAACTCCTTAAAAATTAAACTCATATAACTTCGTAATTTTTCCTTCAATCTTTAAAAATTAAATCCTTAGATTTGACTTTGATAATTTAGATTCGATTGTTTTAAAAATACAGTAACTTCTAACAATTTTCAGCTGGAAAGACTGTTAATATGGAAACTTTATAAGACATTCCTAGAATGGGCAGATCTAAGCTAAAGTCCTACTTGTGAAAATCATTGCTCTGTTGACAAGACCACTGCAATTTATAACCCTCCAATCACCGAGGAACAAAAAATTTGGTGACAAAAGAAAATAATATAGGGAGAAGCAAAAAGTAGTAAAGAGAATTATTCTTTCCATTTATTCAGTGGAGGTATCAAGACTAGAATGAAGGTCTAGACATTTTTTTCCAGATTAAAGCCAAAAGTGAGAGATTTTTGATGCTTTGCAATCTAAAATAATTAAGCTCTTTAGCTACACCTTTAAATGGACCAATATATTATCTCTATTTTTGACTAGGATGAAAACTCTAATAATTTCACTAAGATATCCCATTTCCATAAACAGCAAAAACAAACTGGGGGTGGGTAGGGCTGAAGCAGGAAATAACTTTTATAATAAAATTATTTCTTAGAAATAAACCATAAAGGCAACTTATAGAAGAGATCCATATTATAGTTCTTTAGTCAGCTTATGATTCTAGAAAAAAGAAAATAAATATCAGGCATGTATTTATTCTTCCAACAAGTATTTATGAAATCTATATGCTATGTACTGGGTATATAAAAATAAAGATAAATAAGATATGATTCTTGACCCAAAGTAGTTCAGTGCCTAAAAAGAAAAAATGTAAACAGATAACTACAAAACAATGTAAATAAACAAGTCAACCAAAAGATGATGGAACAGAAAAGGATAAATCCCCGTGAGAACCTGAAAAAACTTCATAAGGAAGTGACATGTGGGCTATTTCTTTAGAAATAAGTAACATCTATTTTTTCTAAGAAGAGAAAACATGATAGGAAAAGGGGTGGGGGATATTCTAGGAAGAATAAGCAGAGGTGACCCTAAAAGTTAAAATCACTGAGAAATAGGTAGAATAGTAATTTAATGAACACAAACCTTTTTCCTAACATTAGGAATACAGGATCTAGCATCAGAACACCTGCATTCAAGTTGTAGTTTTGTCATTTACTAACTGTATTTACCAACTGTAGTTACAGAGAGAAGTCAACCGCTATAACTTTCCATTCATCTTTCATTTTGAAGTTGTACCAAGAATTTACTTTGTAAACTACAAAATGCTTTGAAAGTTTTACAGAATCCCAATATACTAATATACAAAAGTTAATAATTAGATACTAAAATTTCAAGATCAAAATATTAACCTAACATTTTATAGTGAATTTATACAAATATATACAAATTCAAATGCCAATTTTTTATTGCCTAAAAAATATCACAAAAGTAAATACCTTTTAAATACGTAAAAGATATGTGTACCTATTAGGTGCTATAGCAAACATCTAATTGCCACATGATGCATACAATCCATATAATACCAAACAAGCCTACAATGTCCTTCGAATCAACAAGTGACAAAAGTTTAATGAAACAAGCTTTTTGCTTAACTGGTCTCCCCAGTGTTAAATTAAAGCAGCAATTGTACATCTGTGTCTCTGTTCCTCTCGTCGTGGTTTAACTGACAGGAAGCAGAGAGTAAGATATGGCACACAAATGTCAAGCATTTCCTGCCTTCTCTGTTACATCTTTATGTCTTGTTTTATAAATAGTTCAATAGTTTGTATGAAAATATATCGAAGTACAGTAGCAGAAACATATAAATGGTGAAGAGTGTTTATGAAAACAGAGCCAATAGAAAAGGATTCCAGTATTGGGATCTAAGATTCACTATGCACACAAAGACTCATTTACAGTCTTTTGAAGAAGTATTCTTAGGAGCAAACACCACACACACAAATTAAGATTTGAAAACCAAATGACTGAGTAAAAAACCAAGTGTCTAAACAACAGAACAAGCCCTCAAACTATTTTACCCAACTGTTCACATAAGTAACACTTGTCCACCTTGATATAAGGTCCCCCACACTCTGGCTATACCTATAAAAAAAAAAAAAACCTACCACACACACAAGAAAAAACCACAAAAAACCTTTAAGCAACTATCAACAAAGCAGGGCTGATAACTTGCACCTTTGATCTTTGGTCATTTTTACTATGGCTTCTTATCAGCACTCTCCTGGATTAAAATTTGTATCCCCCAACCAAACTAGCTCTACTCCCTTCTCACTTCCTATATCCCAAACTTGGCTCATGTTATTTACTCATATATATTCAACTATACACAAACCAGATAGAACTCTGTTCTCTATAGGTCAATCCTGCCTCCTTAAGTCATGTTAAGCAAACTTCCAGTTAATTATAACTAAGGGGTGTTCACTTTTCATCATGCCAAGCTGCCTCCCAAACTAATAATCCTTAAGAATAAATTCAATTCATTACTCACATGCTTCATATTCTGTATCATAAACTTGGGCAAAATGCAGCTATCTTATCCATTCATATTGGTCAATATTTACCTAAGCCATAATAAGCATAAGCTGCCACAATTACAATTCCACCAGGGGTTAGTGCTATTCCATTCTAGGTCAATGTCCAAAACGACTCTTCATATTTTACTGCACATAAGTCCATCTTGAGCTTCCTGTGACCTCTCCTTCCTAAACAGAACTGAACATAAACCTAATAATCAGCTGTAAGCATGGTAGTAGCCTCCTGAAATAACATTTATTAAATGAGTGGCTTGGAAAAAACGATTTAATTTTTACCCAGTATTTTTCAACCAGAAGGATCTAGCTCATTCTTTATAGGAGTCTAAGGGTTATTAGTGCCTTCCTGGCATATCTTTAGTACATCTCTGCTCTCACTTGTAAATGTATTAGATAAATTGTCCCCACTATCTAGGGAATAAGAAGTAAGCTTTCCCTGAACCATGAAGCAAGAATGAAGGAAATCATCCATTTCCTTATACATTGGCTCCCCTGCCCTATCCTCTGGCTCCGACGCTTAGTGAAATAACCCTAAATGGGGACAGGGTGGGGAGGGGGTGGAGGGAGTGGAGGAGTCTCAGAGCAGCTGCGGAGAGAGAACCTAGTGTCCATCACCTACCCAACAATCAAACACAGTTAACGATGCGTAACTTTTCTGTTCTACCAAGGGCAGATAAGTGTTACATCTTCCTTTCAGTTTATTCTTAAGGTTAATAGGTTGTAAATTATCCTATAACAATATGCAAGTTTTTCTCTAATCTATTAGATCAAAAGATCAGACATAATGTCCAGTTTGCAATGTTCACATCATGAAAACATTTTGAATAAAATAATTTACACAATATATCTTGTGTCTAAATAAAAACTGTTTTTAAGTTGGCCTTCAAACTAAAACACACATAACATTAATTTGAATTAATTATTCAAACGTAAATATAAAATCTTCATGTTATTTTTCCTTATAATTTAGTATATATGTACATTTTGTGTAGTATTTTTTAAAACTTTATATACACAGCATACAGTATATATTCTTCCAGCATACTTTAACAAGTTTATCTAAGACATAAAATTCTGAATAAACACAATGGCTATTTGGAAAGGAATTTTAAACATCAAACCCTCCCTAGAACTTGGTGCTTAGAAAAATGTTAAACTTTACTCGAGACAAGTCATGATTATTACTAGGCATCCATTATAACAAAGAGAAATATCTCAGATGCACAAAGCAGCCTATCTTCAATGATGCCGCTCACCAAGTGTTCCTCCCTGCTGCAGAGTACAGATAATACACCTCAGGAACACCCTGTGTGGAGGAGGTCTTAGCAGGAAGCCCGAGAGGCTCAGCTCAACAGTCTCCTTCTAACCTACTTATAACTCACTTCTAAAATTCAGGCTGAAGGTAAATAATACGCAGTAACTGAAAGCTCTTTCAATTAAGAACACAACAGGAAAAAGTAAATCAGAAAATGCCTAAAGAGGAATTGAGTCTACTGGAGGAACTTCATTTGATTCCACATATTATTATTATAAAGCATCTAAAAATGATTGATACCACTGCCAATTCCTTTTACTATTATTTAAAAATAAAGTTGCTGTACAAACATCCCTTAGCCTACCGGAGAAGAGAGTAACTGCCGCCTTCTGGCTTTCAACTTCCCTTTTCTTAATGACAAAGGCGTCAACTAAATGGAAGCACTGATGCTCAGAACCAACGCCCTCACTTTCTTTGAAGAATGTTGATTTCCTCATGAGAGAGGTGCCCAAAACAGAAAAATATTGTGTTATAAGCTTATATTTAACATGAACTTTAATAAAATTATATTTCTGCCACATAATTGTGTGGCTATACCATCATTTATTTAATCAACCCCTCATTTTTAGACATTTGTATTATTTCTAACGTTGCACTATTAACAGTAATTCACAAAATGTAATCCCCAGACCCACAAAGGATCCAGAGACCCTTTCAGGGGGCTCCCAAGATCACAACTCTTTTCATAATAATGCCAAGGTATTATTTGACTTTTTCACTGTGTTGACAATTGCACCGATGATGCAAAAGCAAAGAGAGATGAAACCGTGAGTGCCTCTGCCCTGACCAAGGCTGTACCCTCAAGCCACACAAGTCTACTCCTTATCACTGGGCACTCACATTTTAAAAAGGCAGCTTCACTTAAGAATGTCTTTGAAGAAGAGTAAAAATGATTTATGTTCTTGAATCTCAACCATTAAATACACATCTTTTTAATATTCTGATTAATAAAATGGGAAGTATGAATAAAGTTCTACTTCTGGCATAAATAGAAATAGCATTGTTGTCTTGAGGAAAAGCATTTATGCTATTATTCTTTGATCTGTGAGGTAAGCTAGCTGCTGCTTTCATGAAATATCACTTTTACTTAAAAGAACTAATTATTATTCAGAATTGGATATCTGGCAGCAATTTTTCCAAAAAATGAATAAAGCAAGCCCATGACTTCAAGGTAAATAACCAAAAGCAATTGTCACCAATTATAAAATGCAAGCTTTCAACTGAAAATCAGAATTTTGGAAAACTTGTAGGTATCTGCCACTTTGACTCCGTTGGCTTCTCAAACACTTAAAAGGCTTTTCTGATGAATTTGGTGTGATTTTGATATTATGTCAATATTTGGAATACCCAAATAACTCACACATGATGTTTCAAAATCTTGCTTAGGTTAAAAAAATCAATCCATTCAAAGTACAAGACAGACCATAAGGATTTTAATGTTCCAGGGGACACAAAGTTCATTTATAGGTTTTCAAAAACTCATTGTACTGACCTTTAAAAAAAAAAACTAGCATTTGTTGATGAGCTTTGGCGTAGTATCAAAGAATATCCAGAATTACCTCAATTGGCCATTAAAATACATCCACTTTTTGCAACTAGACATTTGTGTGAGACTGAATTTTCTTCATATTCTTCAACAAAAGCAACATATTCCAACATATTTCATGCAGAAGTAGATATGAGAATATAGCTGTCTTCTGTGAAGTCAAAAATAAAAGATTTGCACCCTTATCCGTACAGCTTTTGTTTTGGAAAACATATTTGTCTTTTTTGTACTGTGTTTTGCTTTTTTTTTTTTTAAACAGGGTCCTGCTATGTTGCCTGGGTTGGACTTGAACTCCTGGGCTTAAGCAATCCTCCTCCCTCAGCTTCTCAAGTAGCTGGACTATAGGCTTGGGTCACAGTACCTGGCTCAAACTTGTCTTTTATAAAAATAATGATGTTAACATGTCATGGGCTTATTATTTTTAAATAAATATATTAATTTATTCAAGTTTCTTTTTAAATTTCTAACAGTTAACATGAATCAAAGCTCTTTGGCAGCCTCAATTTTAATAGTATAAAGACAGTATAAAGAACATAAGGTTTGAAAAAAAAAAGTATAAGGTTTGAGAACTGGTACACAATCACAACCAATGATTCAAATATCCTTATAACTAAATCTTTGGTTCCATCCTTAAATTTTCTTCAGGATACCTACCCAGAACTGAATTCTATCAAAAGGCACATAGATTTGTAAAGCATTTGATATAACAATGCCATCTGCCCTGCAGAAGATTTTTCCAATTTATACTGTTACCAACAGAATACCAACATATTCAATGTCATTTGCAACAACCCACAATACTTGAGCTACTGTCAAACAAAGGGGGGTTGTTTCACTTTAATTTGCATTCCTTTGCTAGAAGGTTTAATATTTTAATTTTAAATGTAATAATTTAATATTCTTCCCAATTTTAAAGAATTGGTTATTCTTTGTGGAAAGGGCATTAATTTACAAGTAAATTAATGATAAACTTGATAGTCTATGATTTTTCTCATTGGGAAGAAGGAACTTCAATTTAATGTTTTTACTCTAGTTGTTCTGGTTTAGAAAGCTTGTTTGTTTGTTTGTTTTAACTTCAATTTAATAATGTAACACTCTATTTAAGAATAATATTTAAGTTACTAGTTGCCATAGCATAGCAGTTCTCAAACTTTTTGGTGTCAAGATCCCTTTATATTCTTAAAATTTATTGAGGACTACAAAAAGCTTCTGTTTTCATAGGTCATATTTATCAATACATAAATTTTTACTTATAGGCTATTGTTATTTATTATATGCCCTTTAAAGGAGTCTTTTCTCAGAATAGCATATTGAAAAAAAAACTCTCTGAGATAATTGTTTTTTCCTTGGTAAAAAATAATGCTGTTAAATACCTATGTTTTGGGCCGAGTATGGTGGCTCATACTTGTAATCCCAACACTTTGGGAGGCCAAGGTAAGAGGACTGATTGAGCCCAGGGGTTTGAGACCAGCCTGGGCAACAGAGTCAGGCCTTGTATCTAACAATAAAAAAAGGAAGGAAAGAGAAAGAAAGAAGAAAGAAAGAAAAGAAAG
>NW_022436972.1:24677791-24736105 GCF_009761245.1 Sapajus apella | reverse complement strand
GGAAGGAAGGAAGGAAGGAAGGAAGGAAGGAAGGAAGGAAGGAAGAAATCTGTGTGGCATAGTGATATGCACCTGTAATTCTACATGGGAGGCTCAGGCAGAGGATTGCTTGAGCCCAGGAGTTTGAGGCTACAGTGAGCTATGACTCTACCATTGTACTCCAGCCTAGGCGAGAGAGCTACACCCCTATCTTTAAAAAAAAAAAAAAAAAAAGCATACATATAGGTGTGGGGTGTATGTGTGTGTGGTGTGTGCTACATGTGATCTACTAAGGCAAGGTACACTTTCCTTGCCTTAGTAGATCACATGCAGCACACTGAAAACCACTAGTTTATAATTTTCTCTAATAGTTATATACATTATAATAAATTTTTAAATGGAAGTGAATTAGTGCAATATATGCATATAATGTATGAAGTTTTTATATTTTGTTCATTGTTATATCCCAACATCAAGAATAATATGTAACAGAAAATAACTGTTGAATGAATCAATAATAATACAGATCAAAAGATATACAATAAAAATTTAAGAGACACCTGAACTACATGACTTTAAATGAACCCTCAGACAAGGAAATATTAAGACTTCTATTTCCATTTGTTCTTTGCCCATGCCACTGCTTATACATACACTGTGGGAAATACTTCAGGAAAGAGAGCCAAGGGATGATGAAAGTAAAAACCTGGGTTCAGATCTATGTTTTCACTTTTTATAGCAATTCCCACATTTACATTGTTAAATTTTGAAAGCTTTACCTGAAGAGTTTATATCTAGTTTATAACACCAACAAAAATCACTAAAGATGCAGGATTGCTATTATTACAGTAAGAATTCTAAGGAAGCTACATGAAACACTGGTCAGGAAGCAACATGAAACTTGAATATACCAATAAATCTCGTTAGATACAACAATTTATTAGCTACTTAAAAGTTCATGGGTGTTAATACTGTATTAATTATTTTATGAATCTTTTCATATCGAAATGTGTTTTTGAAAAATATTTGAATGTGGGATAATTCTAAAGATGAAACCTAACTAAATTACTTCTGGGGTAACTAGATCTCCAATTTGTTCAATTTGTTAATGGATCTCAACTGGAAATTACCATTTATCCATCCAGAAGTATGCCTAAATCTTCTTAGTTACTTGGGACAGACACACAGTTTTGTAACACTTACATCTCTAATCCCCTTCACTGAAATAGGCAGTTAATTTTTTTTTTTAAGATGGGGTTTCACCATGATGGTCAGGCTGGTCTTGAACTCCCGACCTCAGGTGATCCACCCGCCTTGGCCTCCAAAGTGCTTGGATTACAGGCATGAGCCACCATGCCCAGCCTTTTTTTTTTTTTTTTTTTGATACAGGCTCTTGCTTTGTCATCCAGGCTGGAGTGTAGTGGCACAAACATGGCTCACTAAAGCCTTGACCTCCTTGACTCAAGCGATCCTCCCCCTCAGCTCCCCAAGTAGTTGGGACTACAGTCATGCACCACCATGCCGGGCTTAGTTTTGTATTTTTAGTAGAGACGGGGATTTCACCATATTTTGCAGACTGTTCTCAAAACTCCTGGGCTCAATTGATCCACCTGCCTTGGCCTTCCAAAGTGCTGGGATTACAGGCTTGAGCCACCATGCTTGGCCCCATTTTTAACTGATGCAGAGTTTTTGTTTTTTGAGATAGGAGGGTCTCACTATGTTGCCCAGATCTCAAACTCCTGGGCTCATGTATTCTTTCCACCTCAAGTTCCCAAGTAGCTGGGACGACGGGTGCATGTCAGTACCCCTGGTTCAGATGCAAAGTTTATTTACAGCTTTTTTTAAAAGTCAACTTTTACTACCAAAGTAAACATTATTTCTCAAGATACCTATAAATGTGGGGCAAAAATAAACTATAGCTTACAGATAAATAATGTGTTACGAGGCTGGGCGTGGTAGCTCAGGCCTGTAACCCCAGCACTTTGGGAGGCTGAGGTCAGGCCCAGCACTTTGGGCAGATCACTTGAGGTCAGGAGTTCAAGACCGGCCTGGCCAACAAGACAAAACCATCTCTACTAAAAATGTACAAAAATAAATTAGCTGGGGGCAGTGGTGGGCACCTATAATCCCAGCTACTCAGGAGGCTGAGGCAGGAGAATTGCTTGAACCTGGGAGCCGGAGGTTGCAGTGAGCTGAGATTGTGCCACTGCTCTCAGCCTGGGTGACAGGGCAAGACTCCATCTCAAAATAAAAAAAAATTATGAAACAGTTCCACCAAAGAGGAAAAAGAGAATACATTTGTCTATCTACCACCTAGCTTTACATTAACATTTTGCCATACTGTAGTTTATGGTTTTTTTTTTAAATAAAAAAAGGTTATCTACAGTTAAAGCCTCCAATATCCCTCTCCAGTTTCATTTTATCCCTTGCTTGACTGTTCTAAGTTTGCTTTTCTTTTCTTCTTTTTTTTTTTTTTTTTTTTTTAAAGAGACATTCTTGTTCTGTCACCCAGGCTGAAGCACAGCTGTACAATCATATTTCACTGCAGCCTTAACTCCTGGGCTCAAGCAATCCTCCTGCCTCAGCTTATCGAGTAGCTGGAACTACAGGAGTGTGACACACCACGCCTTGCAAATTTTTAAAAAGTTTTTTTTTTTCTACTTGTAGAGACAAGGTCTTGCTATGTTGCCCAGGCTGGTCTCAAATTTCTGGCCTCAAGTGATCCTCCCACTTAGGCTTTCCAAAGTGCTCAAATTATAGGCATAAGCTACAGTGCCCACTCCTCAACTATTCTAAAATTGATTTCTTCCCTGTTACATATTTTTACAACTTTACTAAATATGTACCAATATGGTAGGATTGCTTTTATATGCATAATTGGGAACATGTATTTATTCTATTAAAATTTATTTTTTATTGAAATTTATGTTTGAAATAACTGAACTCTAGTTAATAACTGACAAGCAACTGAACTGCTTTAGGGGTCAAATATATTGATGTCTACAGCTTACTCTGAAATGCATCAACTGCCCATCTGTTTAGGGTACTGGAGGATTTTATACCCCAGGGGAATACACCATAGAAAGATTATGAATGGGTAAAAAGTCATCACTGGCCGGTAACTGTTCCTAGGAAAGACAATGAGGAACTCTAAATTACATTAAACTATCCATCCTCTCCATATTCACTGCAAGGCCTTCGCATCCCTCTATGTGAAGATACTGCCGTAGAGAACTTCTAAATTTATGTTCCAGGGAACAATGTACAAATGTTCCCAAGCTGAAAATAATCTAATGCCATCAACGAGAGAGAATAAATACATTATGGTATAGACAAACAACGGAATACCATATTGCAATGAAAAGTAAGATAAACCATGGAGCTGAATGAAAGAAGCAAAGTCACTACAGAATATACGGTGTGATTCATGTGTTTAAAGTTCAAAGAGGTAAAACTATAAAGAAAATATTATCACAAAAGTCAGGATAGTAGTTATTTTTTAAAGGAAACAAATATGAATAGGAGTGGGGGCTTTCTAGGGTAATAGACATACTCTATATTTCTTAACCTGGTTGTTTCTCAAGATACTTATAAATGTGGGGTAACACAGTTTAAATAAAATTATAAAATGTTTATCCATGTTGTAACACTTTATAATTTTATTTAAGCTCTATATGTTTTATATATTCTCCTACATGCACATTTCATTTTTAAAGAAAAAAGAATGAATTGCCCCATTACAATACTAAACTTCCATTTAGTATTTTGATATAAAAAAAGATGTACATAAATTATTAACAGACACTTTTCAAAAGAAGACATATATGAGGCCAAGAAAAATATGAAAAAATGCTCATAATCACTGGTCATTAGACAAATGCAAATCAAAACCACATTGAGATACCATCCCATGCCAGTTAGAATGGCGATCTAGACACAACAGATGCTGGAGAGGATGTGGAGAAATAGGAACACTCTTACACAATTGGTGGGAGTGTAAATTAGTTCAACCATTGTGGAAGACAGTGTGGCAATGTCTCAAGGATCTAGAAATAGAAATTCCATTTGACCCAGCAATCCCATTACTGGGTATATATCCAAAGAACTATAAACCATTCTACTATAAAGACACATGCACACGTATGTTCATTGCAGCCCTGTGTACAATAGCAAAGACCTGGAACCAACCCAAATGCCCATCAATGATAGACTGGACAAAAAAACAATGTGACACATACACACCATGGAATACTACGCAGCCATAAAAAATTATGGGTTTGTGTCCTTTGTAGGGACTTGGATGAATCTGGAAACCATCATTCTCAGCTGACACAAGAACAGAAAACCAAACACTGCATGTTCTCACTCACAGGTGGGTGTTGAACAATAAGAACACATGGACTCAGGGAAAGGAGCATCACACACTGGGGGCAGTTGTGGGGGGCTGGGGGAGGACAGTGGGGGTGGGGAGGGATAAAATGGGGAGAAATGCCAGATACAGTCAAAGGGGGAATAGAGGCAGCAAACCACCTGGTTATGTATGCACCTATGCAACAACCCTGCATGACCTGCACATGTACCCCAGAACCTAAAGTAAAATTTAAAAAAATAAAAATAAAAATAAGATGTACATAAATTATTAAATCAATACATTTTATTATAAAATTTATAGTTTTACTATTTATAGGATGTTTTCTAAACCCAGAAACTAATTTTCTTCAATTATATTTAGATTTTTTAAATTGTACCATATAACAGCAAACACAACGATCACTATATGACAGGGCATCTATTAATATTGCAGCGTGTAAAGTCATACTGGTGCCTGCTACTTTGAAAAGCTTCCAATATATAGAGTAGAACACAGGACAAGGACAAATCACATGAAAACACAAACTTAAAAAATAAAAGCAACTCCTCTAAGTGGTTTCCTTTGGGCAGAAGGACTGAGAGTGAGAAGAGGTAGAGGAGGGAGGCTGCTTTTCCTTATAGACCTATCAATTAAATTTTGAATGGTGTGCATATGCCACTTTGATAACTTTTTAATATAAAAATTGTTAAACCAATCTTCATACAAACTATAAAAGGCAAGAGGGCTCTGACTATAAGGATATTAATACCTGAAGTGAAGGAATCAAAACGTTTCTGCATAGAAAACATACATCCAAAGCTCAGCTGCATAATTTCTCGCTTTCTGACAACAAAGCAAATTGCACACAATGAGTTATTTTTCTCATATAATAACGCAGGGTGCTAAGAACCATGACCAGAAAAGACATTTGTAGTACTGCTCAACAGCCATTTTTATCATAGTATACAGCTCATTTGACAAGACACAAAATACTCTTTTGTAGGTTCTCCATACTAATGGAAGAAAGATGGTTCAGATAGTTGAAAACTGTCCTAATAATTGGAGTTGACTCAATAATGTTACTAATTTAATTTCAACCATTTATATGAAGCAGCTCCTAAGTAAAGGAGCAAAATATTCTGGCTAATTTTTTTTTTTTGGAGATGGAGTCTTGCTCTTGTTGCCCAGGTTGGAGTGCAGTGGCGAGATCTCAGCTAACTGCGACGCAATCCCCACCTCCCGGGTTCAAGCAATTCTCCTGCCTCAGTCTCCTGAGTAGCTGGGATTATAGGCATGCACCACCAAGCCTGGCTAATTTTTGTATTTTTTTAAATAGAGACAGAATTTCTCCATGTTGGTTAGGCTGGTCTGGAACTCCTGATCTCACATTATCAGCCCACCTTGGCCTCTCAGAGTGCTGGGGTTACAGGTGTGAGCCACCGTGCCTGGCCTATTCCAGCTAATTGACAGAAGCAGTGATTATCTTCAAACAGTTCAACTGAGGGGACCTTTTCTTCCCATTTATACAAGTCAGTGAATACCTAACAATGTGCCATTAGATGAGATGTAGTATTAGGCAAAACCTACAAATATGCAATCAATGATGCAGTTAAATATCTGAAGAAGCTTTAAAAATCATATCCAAGCATTATATAGTTAAAAAAAGTTATGTCCTCCCTGACTTAAACAAGTACATACTATCACACTGGTCTTTAAGTCCCTGCCCCCCGCCAACAAAAAAAAAGAAAAGAAAAATATTACAAATAATAGTGTATGTCTCAAGAGAGAAGAGCTTTCAAAAGACTGTAAATGCCATCCTAAATCGGTAAGGGGATGCTTTTCCTAGAGCCCCAGGAATAAGGGGATGAAGAGGGAAACCAAGAAGCAACAAATGGAACCAAAACAACATTGAAAGAGTTCACTAAGAAATAAAAATATGTTAATTACATTAAAAAACAAAAATTACTTTATTATGGTCAATACGGCAGTAGGTTGGGGAGTGGATCAGAGAAAAAGAAAGCGGGCCAGCCCTATAGTTGAACAACACATAGCACAAAAAAAAATGGACTAGAGAAAGGGATAACTGGGATGGGAAAGGAGCCTAAATAGGTTCTAATACTGAGAACAAAGTACCCTAGTTGCTTTCCTTCCCTACTAGAGGCTATGGGCTTCAAAAGAGCATTGATGCCTAAAACTTCCAAATATTTAAATGCAAAATAGCGAATTCCTCTTCATAGCCTTAAACCTGTAAACTCTCTTTCTGAAAGTGTGGTGTCTAAGCACCTGCTTTATAATCATCTAGGGTACATAGTAAAAAAGTGCTGATTGTTTAAGCAAACCCTAGACCTAATGAATCAGAATTTCTGAGTTAAAACTGGATGATTCTTTGTTAAACCAAAGACTGACAATTACAGCTTTAAAGGTAATACTATATCACATAGATGCTATTTTTTTCTTTGAATGGCTACAACATGCAGACACCAGATTAAGCTGAGAGCCACACACTTTTCAAAGATGTGTGATCTTCGGCTGGGTGCAGTGGCTCATGCCTGTAATCCCAACACTTTGGGAGGCTGAAGTGGGTGGATCATGAGGTCAGGAGTTCAAGACCAGTATGACCAACATGAAGAAACCCCATGTTGGTTTGTAATTTTGTAAAAATACAAAATTAGCCAGGCATGGTGGCGCATGCCTGTAATCCCAGCTACTTGGGAGGCTAAGGCAGGAGAATTGCTAGAACCTGGGAGGCAGAGATTGCAGTGAGCTGAGATCATGCCATTGCACTCCAGCATGGGCAACAAGGGTAAAACTCCATCTAAAAAAAAAAAAAAAAAAAAAGATGTGCATCTTTAACTTCAGAAATAAGGCTAACTGAATTTGTCATATAAGATGGCTAAAAAGAATAGCCAAAAGTTTAATACAGCAAATAATACCTGTCTACTTGTATGTGCTTGGTACTTTGTCAAAGGTTGAAAAAGACAGAAAAACAGAACAAAACCTCTCTTCTCTCAAACAGTTTATATTCTTATTCTTATTGATGAAGACACTCTTCTTAACATAGATAAATGCTATTCAACCTTCAACATTCATCATTCCTTCAAGATAAACTCTCCTGAATATTTTAAGTTTCTGTAATCTTTTATCTCTAGGCAATCTGAACCTTAATTTACCTAGTCAGTGATTGGTTCTATTTTTTACTTACTTCGCTTATTAACAAGCCCTGTTTTCCCAAGAAGTAGTTAAGTTTATGAGGATAAAGCCCATGTTTCTAGCCTTTATTGCTTTTTGTTGCTTAGGACAATGATGGCCACACTGTGGAGGATTTCATATTGAACTAAGTTAGGGCACTCAGAAATTTTGGAGATTCAGCAGTTATGCATAAAGTAATTTTAAAAATCCAAATATCAGACCTAGAAAATTTCCAACCATGCCAGTAAAACACACCAAAAAGTTAACAGACAAAAGATTTTGTATATACCAACAATTCTCTTCTCTGAAAGGAGGAGGAAAATATATGACAAAGACAAATGAGATTATTACCTTCTAATAAGGTCAAATTTAAGGTAAGTATAATGTTGAAGCTTAGATACCTCTGGATTTTGTAAATTCACATGCAAAGTTTTACATACACATCCTTTAGTACAACAAGGTATCACATTAAACAATATTTGCCCTCCTAAAATAATGAGGTAAAACTAAAGCAGAAATAAAACTGTCTTTGAATCTAGAAGCTCAAATTAAATTCCCAACTCCATCTAAAGCCATCTTAAATAAGCAAAGTCGTGAACAAAAAAATTCTAACCATGAAAAACAAAAAGTTGTAGAAATAAAATGAATGCCTCAACTTTCTGATGAAAAAGAAAACTAACTACATTTTCAAAATCATTTGGTTGCAACTTATCACCAAGATTATCACCAAACATCTTAATTGAGGTTTTATTTACTCTTAAGGAAATACAGAGCATTTCAAACAAAGCATCACTTGTGGACTGGCACAAGCAGTTCCAGACTGGGAAGCCTGTTCATGTAGGTACTGCGTGACCCAGAGAAAATCACAGGACCTCTGTGGGCCACTGTTTCTTCACCTATAAAAGTGAGGTAGTTGGGCAACCTTCAGTCTATAAATCGGTAATTCTAATTTTAATTCTGATGACTCAGTTCAAACTTACATTCAATCTATGGAAGGAAAAAAGTGGGGAGGCAATTACTTAACAAGTTTTTCTGGTCTTTTCTTGCTTCTCTCCTTTTTTTTTCCCCTTTTCCCTTCTCCTTGAAGCCGCACTTCAGTCTTTACCAAATAAGAAAATGTATAAACAATATCTATTTTATTTAAACTGCACCAGCTTCTTATTTTTAAGAAACCAAATTCCCCTACTTCTCTTTATTAAGTAAGATCTTAATTATGCCGCTTATTTGTGTGCCTCTTGATTTTTCTCCTACGGATCACCACCTTTAAAAATTAAAAAAAAAAAAAAAATAGAAAAGTCTTCATTAGATTTTTCACACAGACCAGACTAGAAGTAAATACAGCCTTTGCTTACTCAAAGGCTGACTAAACCAGCAATATGCAAACAAAGATGATAGCAAATGGCTCAGCTGAATTGGTAAAATGTCCGCTGTGCCTTTCTTGTAAGACCGCAAAATTGAGATCTGTTAATATCAACAATCCTTAGAAAAGAGTAAGAAATAATAACTGATTGCCTTTCTATCTTCCCTTTAATATGACAGGCCTTCAAGTAATTAGAAAGTGGATAGCAAATTCTCAAAGAACTAGCTAAGTATTATTTTGATCAGTAAGAAATGATTTGGCAAGTTTTATATCCAAAAACCTTATTTTTTGGAATAATTGCATATTCTAATTTTATCTTCATCAGTATGTTTCAGAAGTAAAATACTACTGCACTCAGCTTTACAGAAAGCCTAGAACTTTAAGGCACACCAGGATGTATACTTGCCAGCCACAATCTCATAACTATAATGACAAGTACTTCAGGTAAAGACTGAGCAATCTTTTCATTTACAGAAGGTTTTTAATTCAAAGCAAGCACATTTTAAGAACAGTAATACAGAAGGAAGGCCAATACTCATCACTTTTTCTTTTTACACAAAATTGACATAACTATATTTCCTTACAAGACAGCTTTACTTCTAAGGTTGTTACTCAGAACAAGTTTCCAGTGTGAATTATAATGAATCATTCTAGTCTTTCTTCCTCTCTATTTAATATGCACTTTTACTTGTTATCTAAATAATCTAATATTCACTTTTACGTATTATCTAAATAACCATTCATTTTACTTAAACCTCTGTTTGGTTTCCAAAATGAAATGATTAATATAATTTCATTAACTTTAAAAAACAGAGAGAGGAAAAAAAAAACAACAGAATAGCCAATGAGCAACACCTATGACTGAGTTGTCCCAAAACTTCACCCTTAGCTAAAATGCCAAAACAGAGCCACTGCCCCCAGATTTTTAACATCCATATCACACAGGAATAATACGGTTTACTTACTGTAACTTCAACTACCCCCAAAAATACAATTAGATTTTTTAAATTAAAATTTGACCTTAGTTTGCTATGTGGTATTAAAAAAACAAAACAAAACAAAAAATACCTCTTTTATTGTTAAATTACACAGAAAAGAAAAAATCAAACAAGACATACAAAATGCTTTAACAAGAAGATCTAAAACTTTCCAGAATTTTGGTGCTTTGTTTCCCCCTAGTAATTAAGTTCAATCAGGCATGTGACTGACTGCACACATTTTATCAGAGAGTTAAATAACACATTCAGCCATGTTCTTTCACAGGTAAGAACGACCCTCTGTTTATCAGCTGAAGAAACAGCCAGAAGCAAACATACAAAATCATAACAAGTTACCTTCAAGTATTCTTTCTCTGTAGATATCGCCTTTTGGGCTTGAGAATAAAAAGCAATCCGACAAGTTTTAGTTGTTAAAATGGCTCCTGTAGATTGGGGAAGTGGTGTCTGTGCTTCAGCTTATGAGTCATACATGAAACCAAGTGTTTCTAAGGGAGGCACGCCCATGTTGCTGTGGACCCAATTATTCTGCTAGGTCAAACATGCAAATCTGTAGGTAAAAACGGTATAGGAAAGCGGGGAAGAAGACTGAAGGAGCAAGATCTACCTTGACTACACCATTACTAAGCTCATATTAATTGTCATAATTTAAAACTAACAATAAAATAGAGAAAGAATCTACAAGGGAGCAAAATTAAAAACTATATATTGTTTTAAAATATAAAAATCTCAATTTTTAAAAGTTATTTTACTATATCAAATAAAACTGTGAAAGGAAAAAAGTCTGAGAGGGGATGGAAGGGAGATGGCAAACTCCGTGGTTCTTAATGTAACAATGGACTAGTGAGTGTAATCTGGCTACTCATTAACGCTTATGTGAAAGAGATATATTGCTATGTAATCTGGAAAGGCTCAGCAAACTACAAAGCCAGATGCAGATCTATAAGTTCATTAAACAGATAAAATCCACTAGAAAATTCAAAGTTCAGTGGAAAAGTAAGTGTGAATTAAACTGGTTTACAGAATTTTTAAAAACCCACACCCTAATGTTAGAAAGGAATTTAAAGTCCAACAAAGAAATGATTTTAAATAAACTGCCAGCTTGATAAAACCCTTTTAAAAAATTATCAGTACGGTCATAGTTCATAACTCTATTACTTCCAAATGAGAGCCACAGTTTGATTTACCTTTCAAGCAAAATTTTCCATGTGTATTTCAAGCCTCTCTTGTGCCAAGCAACCTGCTACAGCTCCACTGCACTTGCACAAGGCCAACCTAAGGGGCCAACAACTGTGTCCAGTGAAGCTCTGCCTTCCAAGTCACCATACATCAGACAAAGTACCTAAGCCACTGAAATATTACTATATACTACTATACCTACTTTATCCTGCTCTCTAGATGAATACTTACTAATTTATTCTTTTTTTTTTTTTTTTTTTTTTGAAAGCATAAAAATAATTTATACCAAAGTCACAACAGGCTTTGAAATGCTGTTAATTTGGGCAAATGACAAGTTTTTAACTTTTTGTTGCTTTTCTTTTTTTTTTTTTTTTTTTTTTTTTCCCCATTTATTTTATTGCATTTTAGGTTTTGGGGTACATGTGAAGAACATGCAAAATTGTTGCATAGGAACACACGTGGCAGTGTGATTTGCTGCCTTCCTCCCCATCACCTACTAAGAGCTTAAATTAATCAAAATGGTTTGAAAGCACTAAGTACTTCCAAAGCGCTTGAAACAGTGAATATGACTCAATACATAGCCTTCATCCTAGTATCTTACAAAAAGTACACAGGATTTAGCAAGGTTTTCTCCCTTTAGTTAATTAGTTGGGTGTTTATTCTGGCTTACCAGAGGCATGGATGAGAGCACAAGCTGTCACTGACTTAGGAACTTTACAAACTACTGCAAAACAGCAATGATTGTGAAATGACTTTTTGCCCATTAAGTGTCTATTTATTCCTTACACTGAACATTGTTTGGTTTATCTTTTCACTGAAAAATAATCTCCATGGTTTTACAAATTGCTAATTAAAAATTTGTTAAAAAGAAATACAGACTATGTTTTCTCCTGTCAGATGTCATATTTAGCTTACTTTAGCTCATTTACAAAAAATGACTATTCCAAGCCCATGCACCAAGAAACAAGGTCCTCTGAGCAGTCATGGGAGATTCACTTGTTCACTGGAAAGTTCCCCCCAAGTAATTTTCCATATCTGAAATTTATTTTAGATAATACTAATGTAAACCTAACAATTTATCTTCTTTTGGCTAATTAGAAATAAAACTTATAACAGGTAAAAGAGGTCAATAGTATTACAAAAGGTGAAAGAGCTGATAATGACATGACAAAAAAAAATCACCTTATAAAACTAAAAATAAATATAACTTTAAAAGTACTCAGATCTGAAGCCATTATGTAAGGTCATTAAGTTGCAATATATTCCCTAAGTATATCACCATACACTAAGTGTCTCCAAGTCAGCATTAGCATAAGACAGGCCTTCAAAAGACAAAGTGAGTAACATTAAATGTATGAGATGTTTTATGAAGAACAGATACCTAAAAGGATAAGCTTCTGCTATTCAGAAAATCCATTTATATAAAGCACCTCATTACTTAATAATGGCAAATATTCCAAACATAATTTAAACGAAGTACTCTGGTCATCAGTAATGTTAAAAGACTTAAAGGGGAAATAATTACACCTCTTCAAAAGCAACAAATATCTTAGCTGTTCCTAAAGAGGTGACTCCAGAGTTGCCATTACAATATATTATCCCTTTGCCCAGGGGTGTCTCCATCAGCATTATTCTATCACCTACAGGAACTGGATCCTTTTCCATTCACAGCCCTCAGAAGTCAATCTCTGCATATGAGAGTATCAAAAGCAAAAAAAAAAAAAAAACAGGCAAGCAGTTTGGCACAGGTTCTAGTCAATCTACTTGGGTTCAAATCCCAGCTCTGCCACCTATTAGCCTCGTAATCTTGGGCAGTTACTTAACAACCCTGCATTGTAATTTATTTATCTATAATTTAGCCTAATAGAATCTACCACACAGATTATGAGGATTAAAATAAGTCCACATACTGCTATCCAGGCTACAAAAAGCACTTTCACAACTCAAAAATAGGAAAACAACCAGTTTTCTAAATGGTCAAATCTGAATAGACACTTCACAAAAGAAGTAATAAAGATGGCAAAAAAAGTACATGAAAAGATCTCAACATCAATATTCAGTAGGGAAATACAAATTAATGTGACAATAATATAGTGAAACAAACAAACAAAAAACACCAATAATACCAAGTGTTGATGAGGACACAGAGCAACTACAACTCTCATACATTGCTGGTGGGAATGTAAAAGTTTAGCCACTTTAGAAGATAGTTTAGCAGTTTCTATAAACATACACTTATCACATGATCCAGTAATCCCGTTCCCAGGCATTTACCCAAGAGCAATGAAGATACACGGCTATTTTAAAACTTCTATGTAAATACATATAGTAGTTTTATTCATTCACCAAACATTGAAAACCCAAGTAATGTCCATCAATGGGTGCACGGATAAATACATATAATGGAATGGTATGGCATATCCATATAATGGAATGCTACTCTGCAACAAAAAAGGTCTGAATTTCTGATATATATGACAACATGGATGAGCCTAAAAGCATTAGGCTGAACAAAATAAGACAGACTCTATGACTTCATATGATTCCATTTATATGACATAATGGAAAAAGCAAAACAAAAGGCACAGAAATCCTATCAGTGCTGAGGGGAGGGGGTTGACTACAAAGGAAGACAAGGAACTGGTTAGGGTGACAGAAACACTCCATATCTTGATTGTGGTACCGGTATATGACTTATATAAGTTGTCAAAATTCATAGAGCTATAAAACTAAATAGGGCAAATTGTACTGTATATAAACCATACTTCAATAAACCTGACTTTGAAAAAAAGAAATCCAGGCCAAGAGCTGTGGCTCATGCCTGTAATCCCAGCACTTTGGGAGGCCGAGGTGGGTGGATCACTGAAGGCCAGGAGTCTGAGACCAAGCTGGCCAACATCGTGAAACACTGTCTCTACTAAAAATACAGAAATTAGCTGGGTGTGGTTGTAGACACATGTAATCTCAGCTACTCGGGAGGCGGAGGCAGGAGAATCGCTTGTACATGGAGGCAGAGGATGCAGTGAGCCAAGACTGTGCTACTGCACTCCAGCTTGGGTGACTGAGGAAGACTCCATTAAAAAAAAAAGGAAAAAAAGGAAAGGAAAGGAAAGGGAGGGAGGGAGTAGGGGAGAAAGGGAGACAGGGAGAGACAGACAGACAGAGAGATAGAGTAGGAGAGAAAGAAAAAGGAAGGAAGGAAGGAAGTATGGAGGGAGGGAGGGAGTCAATCTAGTTCAGGTATATGAAATACACTTATGTACTGTGGGTATGTTTATTTCTAAAATTAGATATGGATCAAGTCAGTATATACCTTACTATAAAGCTTTCATGTCTGTTTGTGGAACTGTCAACATGTATATGTGAACTACTAGCTGAGAGAGACTGAGTCAACTAAATTTATTAAATGCCAACTAAACTTCAGATACAATTTATCTCCTCCACTAAAACACAATTTATGAAAAGAATTTATTGCATAAGCTGGGGCTCATTTTTCTTTTTTATTGTTATCTCTTTCTTTGAACTCAAATCTGAAAACTTCTAGCACAAAAATATAGAATATTCTAATTTCCATATCTAGGAAACTTGCGCTAAAAAAGTTTTGTTTGAATCCATCCCATAGGTTGGGAGCTAACACGCTATCACTATCAGAGATGAAAAAAAACAGATCACAACATTAAAATGGCAAATGACCAAAATCAGTGTTCTCCATTATTTAAATATAAAAATAAAATTTAAAAGACTGAGATTGTTACAAATCTTTCAATCACAAAGAATTTATTTTGTTGATGGTAATGCCTCTAAAAAGCATAATTCCAGGTTCCAAGAACTGTGTAGAATTTCTAAATGTGAGCTTCAACGTAAAACATATTTTCTATTTTCTATCACTAGCTTTTTTAAACCAAATCCTCCTTCCCACTTCTGCACAGACAGGTAACTAGGTGGTACTTTTTACCATTCATAAAAACCAGGCCTCTTAGACAAGAGTCTATGCATTTTCAGGGGCTTATCAAAGGCAAAACGGGTCATGGCTTCTGTCTGCACTACATTTTCATCACCTAGGACAGGGCCCAAAACTCAGCAGAAACTCGGAGACACAAATGAGCAACTTTCCTAAAACTGCTCACTTAGGGGAAAAATACATTATTATCAGGATTTTAGTACACACTGAAATATCTTTAAAGGCATGACTGGCCCTATGACTTGATCACCTTTCTCCTCAAGATACCATACGGATCCATTTTATCAATGACATGACGCGCACTGGACCTAATGAACAACGAGTAGCAACTACTCTAGGCTTAGTGACAACAGATCACATGTCAGAGGGTAGGAAATAAATCTGACTAAAATTCAAGGGACTTCCACTTCAGTGTAATGTCTAGGGGCCTATTGGTATGAGGCATGTATGTCATGATATCTCCTCCAGGGTAAAGGATAAATTGTTGCATCTGGCCTCTCCTACTACCAAGAAAAAGGTACAACACTTAACTCGCTTATTTAGATTTTGGAGGCAACACATTCCTCATCTGAGTGTGTTACTCCAGCCAATTACCAAGTGATCAGAAAAGCTGCTAGTTTTGAGTGGGGCTCAGAATAGAAGGCTCTGTAACAAATCTGCTGTGCAAGCTGCTCTGACACTTGGGCCATATGACCCAGCAGACCAATGGTATCAGTGGTTGGCAGGCTCCTCTCTATAGGTGAATCACAGCACAGACCTGCAGGATTTTGGAGCAAGACCTTGCCATCATCTGCAGATAGTACTACCCTTTTGAGAGACAGCGCTTGGCCTGCTACTGGACCTTCAGTAGAAACTGAACATTGACCATGGGCCATCAAGTTACCATGGAATCTACTTGCTTATCATGAAGTGGGTGTTACCTGACCCACTCCAAGCCATAAAGCTGGGCATGCATAGCAGCATTCCATCATCAAATGGGATAACATCAAATGGGTAACACATATGTGATTGGGCCTGTGCATGTCCTAAAGGCACAATTACATGAAGTGGCCCAAATGCTCATGGTTCCTGGTACTACACTGTCTTTTCTCACCCAGATTGCACCTATGGCCTCATGAGGAATAGTCTACCATCAGCTGACAGGGCCTTGTTTACAGATGGTTCTGCATGATATGTGAGCACAACCAAAATCAGACAACCGCAGCGCTACAGCATCTTCTCTGGAAAATCCAGTCATGAAATCTTCCTGGTAGGCAAAACTTAGGGCAGCACAGCCAGTTGTGCACTTTGCAGTGAAGGAGAAAATGGTCAGACGTGTGATTATACATCAATGCATAGGCTGTCAACAATGGTTTGGCAGGATGCTCAAGGACTTGGAAGGAATATAACTGGAAAACTGGTGACAAATTTGGGGGAAGAACAGATCGCTCCTAACTGAGCAAAGAATGTGAAGATATTTGTCTCGTGAATGCTCAGCAGAGGTGGGCTTTAATAATCAAGTGGATAGCATGACCTGTTTTGTGGATACTAGTCAGCCATTTTCCCCAGCCACATGTCATTGCTCAGGGGGCTTATCCTGGACATGGTGGCAGGGATGGAGGTTATTCACAAGCTCAGCAATACAGACTTCTGCTCACTTCAGCTCACCTGGATATGACTACTGCTGAGTGCCCAATCTGCCAGCAACAGAGACCAGCATTGAGCCCCCAGCACCATTCCCTGGGGTGATCAGCAAGCTACCTGGTGGCCAATTGACTATGTTAGACTGCTTCTATCACAGAAGGGGCAGCAGTTTGTTCTTACTGCAATAGATGCTCTAGATACAAATTTGCCTTCCCTGCATGCAATGCTTCTTCCAAAACTACCATCCATGGACTCACAGAATGCCTTATCTACCATCATGGCATTCTACACAGCATTGCTTCTGACCATGGAACTTATCTCAGAGCCAAAAAACTGTAGTAACGGGCTCAAGCTCACAGAATTCATTGGTCTTACCATGTTCCCTACCACCCTGAAGCAGCTAGCTTTACAGGATGGTAAAAGGGTCCTTAGAAGATGCAGTTACAGAGTTGGCTAGGTGATAATACCTTGCAGGTCAGGGGCTAAGTTCTCCAGAAGGCTGTATACATTCTGAGTTAGCATCCACTACATGGTACTGTTTTTCCCACAGACGGGATGCACAGGTTCAGGAAACAAGGAATACAAATAGGAATGGAACCTACTCACCATTACCCCTAGTGACCTACTAGCAAAATGTTTGCTTCCTGTTCCCATGGCTTTATGCTCTGTTGGCCTAGACATCTTAGTTCCAGAGAAAGGAACGTTTCCACCAGGAAACACAACAATATTTCCATGGAACTGGAGTCAAAACTACCATGCAGCCACTTTGGGCTCCCCATGCCTCTGAGTCGACATGGCTGGGGGTGATTAATCCACACTAGGAATGGGAAGTTGGACTACTAACTCACAGTGCAGGTAAAGAAGAATATGTCTGGAATACAGGAGATCCCTTGGGGCATCTCTTAGTATTATCATGCCCTATAATTAAGGTCCATGGGAAACTATAACACCCAATCCAAGAAGGTCTACTAATAGCCCAATGAAGCTTTGGGTCACTCAACCAAATAAAGAATCACGACCAGCAAAGGCGTTTGCTGAAGGCAAAGAGAACACAGAATGCGGATGTACAAGAAGGTAGTTATCAATGCCAGCTACACCCACGTGACTAGTTAGGGAAATGATGATTTTAACTGTCCATGACTATGTTCTCCCTGTTTTGTTCAGAATACACTTGTGTGTATACATACATAGATATAACGAAGCAAATACCTATGTGTTTTCTCTTATTCCTTTATTATGTAAAATAAGATGTATTTACTTTACGTCAGTATTTATTAATTTTACATCATAGAATTAAATTGTGGAATTAATTACGAGAACATTCAAGAACTTAACCTCCTCTTCTGGGGAGAAATCAGTGCATTTTCAGTTGTATGCAGGGTAGTTGTATCATTTTAGGCAGAACTACGATCTTGTAATTGTCTCTATTTTGCGATTAAGCATGGTTTAAGGAGATGCATATGGGTGCCATACAGGTGCCAAGTTGACAAGGGGTGGACTTGTGATGGTTAATTTCAGCTGTCAACTTTACTGAATCAAGGAATACCCAGATGACTGGTAGAGTATTATTTCTGGGCATGTCTGTGAGGGTGAGGGTGTTTCCAGAGAGAATGGCATTTGTTTTTTATTTTTTTGAAACAGAGTCTCGCTCTATTGCCCAGGCCTGAATGCAATGGCCTGATCACAGCTCACTACAGCCTCAACCTCCCAGGCTCAGGTGATTGATCCTCCCACCTTAGCCTCCAGAGTAGCTGGGGCTACAGGCACGCACCACCATGCCTGGCTAATTTTTATATTTTCTGTAGAGATGAGGTTTCTTCATGTTGCCCAGGCTGGTCTTGAACTCCTGGGCTCAAGCAATCTACCTGCCTCAGCCTCCCAAAGTCCAAGGATTACAGGCACGAGCCAACATGCTCGGGGAGATGAGCATTTCAATCAGTGGACTCCATAGGAAAAATCTGCCCTCATCCAATGTGGGTGGGCACCATCAATTGGCTAAGGGCCTGGACAGAACACTGAAGCAGAGGAAAGGCAAATTCTCTCTTTCTTGGAGCTAGGGCACCCTTCTTCTCCAGCAACTAGAAAGATTGTAGTTACCAAACTGAGACAGGAAACAGGATAAATGGCAATGGTTTGAGGTAGAGGAATATCGGAGTTTAGTTCTGAACACATTAAGATTCAGATGCTCATTAGTTATGAGACTAGAGACACCAAGTTGGATATGCAGTTCTGGCATTGAATACATAGTCCCAAAGCCTGGGTTAGAGGTGTGGGCTACAGATAATAAAGCTGGGAATCATTAATACACACACACACACACACACACACACACACACACACACACACATATATATGTATATATGATATTAAAGCTATAGGTTAGAAAAGTAGCAATGATAGACTCTTGGGACACTCCATCATTTAGAAGTAGAAAAGATGAGGCATAAGTAGCAGAGAAGGCTAAAGAGGAACACTCAGAAATGTAGGAAGAAAACAAGACATGTGTGTTTCCAAGAATAAGGAATGAGCAACTGTGCCAAATGCTGATGGCAGACCAAGTTAGATAAGGTCTGAGAAAAAAATGACAGTTGAATTTGTCAACACGGAGGTCACTGTTGGTTTTGAAAGAAAAGTCTTCATAGTACAGCAAAATAAAAACAATTAAAAAAGAGATTAAAGTTTAAGAGAGAATAAGGGGTGATAAACTGAAAACAGAAAGTAATTTTGGGTCAGGTGTGGTGGCTCATGTCTGTAAACCCAACATTTTGGGAGGCTACGGTAGGAGGATCACTTGAGCTCAGAAGTTTAAGACCAGCCTGGGCAACATAGTGAGACCCTGTCTCTACGAAAAATAAAAATAAATAAAAATTAGCTAGGCTTGGTGGTGTGTACCTGTGGTCCCAGCTGCTGGGGTGGCTGAGGCGGGAAGATTGCTTGAGCCCAGGAGATTGAGGCTGTAGTGAACCGTGATCATGCCACTGTACTGCAGCCTGGGTAGGAGTGAGACTCTGTCTCACACACATAAAAAGAAAGTAATTTTGTTGTAAACGGGTCAAGAGAAAGCTTTTTGATTTGGTTATTTTTTGTTTTTTTATTGTTGTTGTTTTTTTTTTTTTTTTTTTTGCTGGGGAGGGAGGTGTGGAGGTGAGGAGCCTGCAAAGTTGCCTCCGGCCATGCATGGTGGCTCATGCCTATAATTCTATCATTCTGGGGGGCTGAGGCAGGTGAATCACTTGAGCCCAGGAGTTCAACACTAGCCTGGGCAACATGATGAAACCCCATTTCTACAAAAAAATAAAAGAAATGAGCCAGGCACGGTGGTGTGTGCCTGTGCTCCCAGCTACTCGGGTGGCTAAGGTAGGAGGATCTTGAAGCCAAGAGGCTGAGGCTGCAGTGAGCAATGATGGCATCATTGCTCTCCAGCCTGGGTGAAAGACTGAGGAAAAAGAAAAGCAGTACCTTTACTATCTGTAACATTTCATTTTGTATTACTGTCAATTTTATACAAGTCTGTTTCTACACTGATAAACCAGTAACCTATCTGAGAGCAGGAACTATTATCATGGAACTTCTACAACTAACTATAACTGTGGACAAGTTATTTCACACTACTATGGGATTTCACTTTCTTTTTTTTATAAAATATTGGGACAATCTAGAGAACTGATAATTTTGAAGATCCATTCCAATTATGACATTTGATTTTATAGCCTCTCCAAGTTCTCAGAATAGTATTTGCAGAACTGAGAACAAAAATCAAACTAAGGCTACATTTAAAACAAGTCTCCTCATCAAATTGTTATATAATTTGTTAAGATAACACATAAAGTTACCAGATACCCAGAATAACATCAAAGTTTTATAAAATCCATAAAAATTTAACTATATTATACTAACAAAAGGTAGAAATACTACACTAACATTCTAGAAACATTCTTTTAATCTTATAGCACTAGAATATTTCAGCAAATGGGCTGTTAGCACACAAGTTCAAAAAGGGTCATCTTAAATACACCAAAATTTTAGTTCTAAAAAAAAAAAAGACAACTATCTTTGTCATTACTAATCTTTAAAGCAATTATCATAGAAGCAACCCTCTTATTTTAAATTAGGCTGATTTGGATTGCCTCTCTATCTTTATTGCATATTTATTAGTTATCTGTAAAACAAAGATTCTATTTACAAGCAGATTAAGAAAAAACAGGGCCCGACACAGTGGCTCATGCCTATAATCCCAGCACTGAGGTGAAAGGATCACACTATGTTACTCAGGCTGGTCTCAAATTCTGGCCTCAAGCAATTCTCTACCTCAACCTGCTAACAAGCTCGGATTACAGGTGTGAGCTACCACGCCCAGCCAAAGATATTTTAATTCAAGTTTTTCCTTTAAAAAAAAAAAACAACCCGAATTGGCACCCCGTGACACACTGCGACCCCAACTACTAATCATTCTCAGTCCCTGCTTTTCATAGCCAAACTTCCTCAAAGCTGTGTGTACACCTACTCCATTTCTTCATCTCCCACTCATTCTTCAACCCAGCCTAATCTAACTTCATCCTGCCCCTATTACGCCACTAAATCTAATTAAGTCAATGACCTCCCAGGGCTAAATCCAATTAACACTTTCAGAACTTGTTTTGTTAGGCCTATCACTTGAAACACTTCCTTGGCTTCTCTGATAACACTCTCTTCTGATTTTGCCCCAGTTCTGGACTAGTCTTTCTGTTTTCTCTGCCCCACCTCCTCACCACTTACCACTGGAGGTCCTAAAAGCTCAAAGTCCTCTTCTTACTCCAGACTCTTCCAAGGCAAGCATCAATTTCTAGGGCTTCAAACTACCAGGTCAGAGTATCAAGGTGAAAATCACTTATCATTAATTACCCTTGACAATTCACTGAAATTCGCCCTTTAACTACACTTTAACGTATGAACAGGCCACAATGGCGGCCATTACACAATCCCCTCCAACCTTCATGCACCATACTAAACAGGCAGTTTATAGTTAAAGACCCACTGTACAAATAAGTTCTTCATTTTTCTTGCTCTTATGCCATTCCACCTCCATACTCCCTCATTTATAACCCATCAATATCTGCCCACTCTGCTAAAGATAAAATTCAAAATATTTAACATGGCCTAGCCTAGAATGTCTTATATGATTTGACACCTGGCAGTCTCATTTCCCATCACGTCTCACTTTCTACATTACAGCCCTCCAGGCCTTTAATTTCCCAAAGCATGTTCTTTCTTTCAGAGCATTTGCAAAATGTACTCCCTCATGCCGGGCGCGGTGGCTCAAGCCTGTAATCCCAGCACTTTGGGAGGCCGAGGCGGGTGGATCACGAGGTCAAGAGATCGAGACCATCCTGGTCAACACAGTGAAACCCCGTCTCTACTAAAAATACAAAAAATTAGCTGGGCATGGTGGCGCGTGCCTGTAATCCCAGCGGCTCAGGAGGCTGGGGCAGGAGAATTGCCTGAGCCCGGGAGGCGGAGGTTGCGGTGAGCCGAGATCGCACCATTGCACTCCAGCCTGGGTAACAAGAGCAAAACTCCGTCTCAAAAAAAAAAAAAAAAAAAAAAGGTACTCCCTCAATCTACTCTCTCTTCCCATTTCCCCGTTTTCTCCTAGTGAAGGTTTACTCATCCTTTGGGTCTTTACCAAAACGTCATGTCCTTAGGGAAGCCTTCTCAATCCAGCCCTTCCCCACATCTTGTTAGGGGTCTTCCTGCCATACAGGTACACGTAAGCACACTTTTTACTTGCTCAATCAACATCTGTCTCTCCCACTGAACTGTAAGCTTCATGAGGATCTTGTCAGCTTTTGTTATTGTTTTATCCCAGCACCTAACACTCACATATTGGTGAAATAAGAAACTTCATCATTATAGATGCTTTTTACACTCATAAATAATGTGCATACAGTATCCAAATACAAATTGAATTTTTTTTTCTTTTTTTTTTGAGACAAAATTTCGCTCTTGTTACCTAGGCTGGAATGCAATGGTGCGATCTCGGCTCACCACAACCTCCACCTCCTGGGTTCAAGCAATTCTCCTGCCTCAGCCTCCCAAGTAGCTGGGACTACAGGCACGTGCCACCATGCCCAGCTAATTTTTGTATTTTTAGTAGAGACAGGGTTTCACCATGTTGACTAGGATAGTCTTGATCTCTTGACCTCATGATCCGCCCACCTCACTTGGCCTTGAAATTTGTTTTTTAAAATTAATTGGCATAAAGTAGAACAAAATGTATCATCTTAATCATTTTTAAGTATACAGTTCAATAGTCTTAAGTACACTCATGCTGTTGTGCAACAAAACTCTCATCTTGCAAAGCTAAAACTCTATATCCATTAAACAATAACCTCCCGGCTGGGCGCAGCGACTTACGCCTGTAATCCCAGCACTTTGGGAGGCCAAGCAGGTGGATCACCAGGTCAGGAGTTCAGGACCAGACTGGCCAAAAGGGTGAAACGCAATCTTTAAAAAAAAAAAAGAATTAGAAACTAGGCCAGGCATGGTGGCTCACACCTGTAATCCCAGCACTGTAGGAGGCCAAGGCAAGCAGATGGCTTGAGCCCAGAAGTTCAAGGCACAACCTGGGCACCATAGCAAGATCCTGTCTCTAAAAAAAAAAAAAAAAAAAAAAACCAACAACAACAACAACAAATAATCTCCTATTCTGCCTTACCCCCTGTTCCTAGCAACCACCATTCTACCCAAGTCTCTATGAGACTATTCCAGGTACCTTATACAAGGTAAATCATACAGTATGTCTTCTTTGTAACTGGCTTGTTTCACTTAGCATAATGCTCTCAAGGTTCATCATGTAGCATGTGTCCGAATTTCCCTCCTTCTTAAGGCTGAATCACACTCCACTGCATGTCCACACCACATTTTATTCATCCATTCATCCATTGATTGATCTTTGGGTTGCTTCCACCTTTTGGTGACATAACTATTTATTACTGTAATGATGCTAAGAACAAGGGAGTACAAATATCTCTGAGATCCTGCTTTCAATTATTTTGAGTATATGGCAAAAAGTAGAATTGCTGGATCATATGATATCATATGATCATATGATAATTCTCTTCCAAAAATTGTTTTTTGAGACGGAGTCTCGCTCTGTTGCCCAAAATTTACAGAATAGTTGTTAGTGCAGTGGCACGATCTCAGCTCACTGCAACCTCCGCCTCCCAGATTTAAGTGATTCTTCTGCTTAGCCTCCCAAGTAGCTGGGACTACAAGCACCCCCACAACATGTCCAGATATTTTTTGTATTTTTTAGTAGAGAACGGGTTTCACCATATTAGCCAGTCTGGTCTCGAACTACTGACCTCATGAGCCGACTGCCTCAGCCTCCCAAAATGCTGAGATTATAGGCATGAGCCACTGCACCCATCTTCTTTTCCATTGTGGCCAGACCATTTTACATCCCCACCAACACAGGAATTCTTGTACACAAGAGTTTCAATTTCTTCACATCCTTGCCAATACCTGTTGTCATATTGTTTTGTTTTGATACAGAACCCATTCTAATGAATATCAAGCTGTGACTTCTTTCATATAAACTTTATGTGCCTTCATTTTCCTACAAATTTGTGATAAAAAGCCATCGAAAAACATGTTCCATAAACAAACAACATTCTAGAAGATATTGGCAATGCAAAAGAAAATAACAGTCTTTCAAAGTAGCATTTTAAGGAACAGTAAAATTGTAGTTCATGTGAAATGGCACAAAACAAAGGAAAACAAAAGAAAGGCGTTTTCACTCATATCTGAAGTTCTCTGATGCCTCCTGCCTGCTTAGAGCTCTGAATTTCTTAAGCTTAGGTTTTGCTTCCCTTCAGGATACTCCTCTTCACTAGCCACCCTCGCTCCCCACTCATGTGCTGGGAAACCTTCTCCTACTCTCTTTGCCTGTGGTTGTACCCTTCCTTTCTATTTCAGCTCTGTGCACCTTGGCATTAGAGGGTATCAATGATAAACACAGATGTTTGGACAGCTGGGGTAAATGAATCCCACTACAACCTTGAAAAGTTGAATTAAATGTTTGATTAAAACTGAAAATGAAATACACACACACACCCCTGAAAACATTTAAAAAGCTTCACATAGAGCAACATATCAAAACATCCTAAATCAGAAATGTATCCTGGTCTCCAAATTCAAAAGACTTTAAGTAATAAAATTTAAACTAAAAATAAAGATTTAAGACAATCTAGAATGACTCTGGATCAAAAAGTCACTAGGCTAGGCACCTTCCCAGAAAATTAAAATAAAGCACAAACATGTCTTAAATCAAAGGTATGTATTTAATAGTGATTAGTCTGCATTCAAAAATAAAAGATATTTTAAACTTTGAATACACACAAAATTTACAGAACAGTTGTCAATGCTTTTTCAAAGTTCAAGTTATCTATGTTAGAATTACTTTTTTTGAGATGGAGTCTCACTCAGTCTGCCACCCAGGCTAGAGTGCAATGGCGTAACATCGACTCACTGCAATCTACACTTTCCAGGTTGCAGTGATTCTCCTTACTCATTCTCCAAGTAGCTGGGATTACAGGTGTGCACCACCATACCCAGGTAATTTTTGTATTTTTAGAAGGGACAGGGTTTCACCATGATGGCCAGATTGGTCTCGAACTCCTGATCTCAAGTGATCTGCCCACCTCAGCCTCCCCAAGTGCAGGGATTACAGGTGTGAGATACTGCACCTGGACAGAATTACTTTTCAAAGAACAAAATGTTTTAGTATTTACACTTGTGAAAATGAACCCAGGCGTGAACATTTCTGTTATTCCTAAAATACTAATCATTATAGCACAAAAATTTAGACAGATATTTCATGATAAAGTTTCTTAAATGTTAGTGTTTTAAACTAAAAATTTATGTAAGTTCATTGTCATTTACAGTTTTAAAAAGGGTATCATAGCAAAACCATTACAGAAGGTTAGAAAACAAATATAACTTTAACTTTATTGACTCTTCAAATACCTAGGCAAAGAGTAAACAGACTACCAAGTGTTTTGAAAGTTACTTTCCTTGGCCGGGCACAGTGGCTCACGCATGTAATCCCAGCACTTTAGAAGGCCAAGGCGGGAGGATCGCTTGAGCCCAGAATTTAGAGGTTGCAGTGAGCCATGATCATGACACAGCACTCCAGCCTGGAAGACAGAGCAAGACTCTGTCTCAATAAATAAACAAATAAATAAATAAGTAAAAATAAAATTTAAGAAAGTTACTTTTATTAAACTGTATCTAAATAATACTACTGTAATCTAAATAACCTAAGTTATATGGCAATGTACCTACACGAACATGTGCACTTTCATCATCATCACTATGATGAAAGTAATCTACTTCACTTACAATTACAGTATTGTCTGTAGAATATAAGATACACATGTTAGCAAAAAAATAATTTTGAAAAGTTATCCACAGTTCCATATATTTACCATGAAAAAGTTAAATAAAACCAAACACTTGAAGTTTATTGCATTTGTCACACTATATTTTTTGAAATAACTGACTCAGAGAAATATTTAAATCATTAAAATCATCAGGCACAGTGGCTCACACCTGTAATCCCAGCACTTTGGGAGGCTGAGGCAGGTGGATCACTTGAGGTCAAGAGTTCGAGACCAACCTAGCCAATGCAGTAAAACTCCATCTCTACTAAAAATACAAAAATTAGCTAGGCATGGTGTACGCCTATAATCCCAGCTACCTGAGAGGCTGAGGCATGAGAATCACTTGAACCCAAGAGACAGAGGTTGCAGTGAGCCGAGATGGCGCTACTACTGCACTCCAGCCTGGGCGACAGAGTAGACTCCATCTCCAAAAAAAAAAGAAGAAATTAAAATAATTAACATTATACTTGACAATTAGTACATTACCAAAATGTAAGATCCTTATGGTAAAGCATCAGGTCCCCATGGTGAAGTATCAGTGGCAAGGGGGTCAGTCAAATTCATCTGTTCTCCACAGTGTGGATATCATCTTCTTAAAAAAGGCACAATTGCTGACCTCAGAAAGCTGCTTCAGCCCACTTCTGCTTTACTGGTGACACAAATTTCAAGCCCTAAATGGCTACCCCACCCCTTCTGACACCTCTGGGACTTCAAGTGTGTAAGACATTTATAACATTATTGACTGTAAACAGCTCATCTCTTGGGAAAGTTTTATTTGGTCATGAGTCCAAAACTGAACCATTTCCTGAGTTGCAGTGAGCAAATAAGTATTTCACATAAGTATTTCACAATCATCATTTCATTTTGATTTAAGCTAGTTTATGCAACTACCAAACTAGTATAATTTGTGAGCAGAGTGTCCTAAATAAGTAGCATAATATAACCCCAACTCATCTGTATAAATACAATTAAGGCAATCCATCCAAAACAAAGAGAATTTTTAACAATTAAAACCAAATCCCCAAAAAACGAGGTAAGAAAGCCACTTTCACTTAGCCAAAAAAGGATGTGGAGAGACGTTTGATAAATTTCTCAAAAAATATAACTCTCAAGGATAATACCATACATATTATAAAATGGGATGGAAAAAAAATCAGTACAACAGAAGGATAAAAGACCATTTCACAACAGGCCTACGTGCCACAATATTTTAAAAACCAATCCTTTTATATGCCATTTCTGAAACGAAGAACCATCTAAAAAGCATTCTTGAATCATTGCAGCTTTTTAAAACTATTGATTGCATTTTAGATTCCCTTTATTTAAAAGCCTCAGAAAAAGTTCAGAAAACAAACTAATTTCAAGCTTTCTATTTAAGGAGCATCACTGCATGCACCAACGTGGAAGAACCCAAGCCAGTTCTAAAACAGTAAATCACAAATGAATGAAACTTTTCTATAATTCTTGACAGTTTTAGTCCTGATATTTTGTCCACAGGGTGGCAGTCTCACAGTATTAACTTGTTCATGGATTAAATGTACAATTTCAGTTTTCAAAAAGCCAGACGCATACAGGTATGCAATAAATTTACTACCTGGCCAACCCAAAGAGTAAAAACTGCCAGTCCCCTCCAATAAAATCTGTGCTTCATAACTTCTCTAATTTTTTTTAGAAGTATGTACATTCTGAAGTCATAGATTTTTCCTTCAGTATTATTTCTTATATCTGATCCTTTCTATTCTGCAGCCACCATCCTATTTGAGGAGAGAGTAGAAGCAAGGAGAGCTGTTAGGAGATTATTATTGGACTGCAGGAAGTCCTTCTCTTTTATCAAGGCCTAATGGAGTGGGAACAGGAAAGGGACAGTGGGGATGGAGACCACAGACAATCCTTCCATCCTCCAGTTCAACCTGCACATTACAACCAAATTTGTTTCATTAAAGCATTCCTCATATTACCAGAAATCTCTTTTCCCAACTAAATAAACTGCTTAACTCCAAATCCAAGGGGCTTCCAAAATCTCCTTGTCAAGGGGCTTTGTAAAATAAACTGCTTTGCTTTAAATAGACCTTGTCACTTCTTTTTTCATTCATTAGTTCAAATGTTTTCTGAATGTTTGCCAGGTGCCAAGCCCTGCTTCAAGTCTGATGATACAGAGGAAAACACATCAAAGCCCCCTGCTCCAAAGTCACACTCCTGACAATACGGTTTGTGAGCGGGAGGAGGATATGTCCCCAGATACTTCCAGCTCTCTGTAGGTAAGAGATATGGCTCTTCCTAAGTATGAGCCATTGGAAGCACACTAGGCGTCCAGAGGACAGTAAAAAGACATTGTCCCTTACAGACCCTAATCTATTTTCACAGCCTTATTTCCCATTCCTATCCTACTTGTACTCCCAGCTCCGTTAAAATGTGCTAGTAACTGTAGGCGTGCCTCTGCCCCTGCCTGTTTCCTCTCAATGCCTTGTCCCCATCCCCATCTCTACCAGCAGAAGCCTTATCAGCCTTCAAAACTTATCTCGAATGCTGCCTCCTACAGGCGGCCTTTCCTCATTCCCCTCACACAAACTCAGATACCATCAAACACTTATGACCCTTGGCTTAGTCCCCTCTGAGCATTTATCACACTATGTACTGTATGTAATTATCTGTATACTTATTCACCCTCCTCCATCAGTTATTTACTGAGCACCTGCCACATTACTGGAACTATCTAGGAGCTGAAGTTTCCCTGTTAAATTACTCTATTATTATTTTTATTTTCTAGAGAGCGTCTTGCCGCGTTGCCCAGGCTGGAGTTCAGTGGTGCAGTCACAGCACACTGCAGCCTTGACCTCCGGGGTTCAAGCAATCCTACCACTTCAGTCTCCCAAGGATCTGGGACTACAGGGATGCACCACCACATCAGCAGCTCGTTTTTGTATTTTCTTTTTTTTTTTTTTTTTTTGGTAGAGATGAAGTTTCACCGTGTTGCCCAGGCTGCTGCTATTTTAAAATATGTAATACCAAATGATAAATGTAAAATCTAGAGATAAAATATTCTATATGTTTTTTATTGCTTCAATCATTTTTAAGAGTTTGGTTGAGATATAACTTACATATCATGAAGTTTACCCATTTAAAGTACATAATTCAACGTTATTTAGTGCATTTATAAAGTTATAAAACTATCACTGTAATCTATTTTAGGACTTTTAATCTCCCTAAATTTACTATCCACATTGGCAGTCACCTCACCCCAAACCTCCCTATCCCCTCTAATCCAAGGCAAACATTAATCTACCCTCTTTCTCTATAGATTTGCCTATTTTGGATATTTATATAAATGGAATAAAAATATGGTCTTTCATGCCTGGCTCCTTTGCTTAGCATAATGTTCCTATGATTCTGGACCTCATCCTTTGTATTGCCAAATATTCCATTGTGTGGATACACTACATTTTATTTATTCACTCATCAAGTGAGGGACATTTAGTGTTCTACTTTTTTCTTATAAATAATGCTGCTATAAACATTAGTGTACAAAGTTTGGTGTAGGCATGTTTTCATTTCTACTGGGTACACACCTAGGAATGGAAATACTGGGTCATGTGGTAACTGTTTACATTCTGAGGAACTGCCAAACTGTTTTCCAAAGCAACTGCACCATTCGACATTTCCAGCAGCAGTGTATGAGAGTTCCAACTTCTTTACTACTGTTTTAATCTTTATTATCAAACAAGAACAATCTCATTATGTGACATCCTTGCCCTCATGGAACTTACACTGATAGAAAAAGACAAGAAATAAACAGAAACCAATAAACAGGTTAATTTCAGATACTAAGAAAATGAAAAAATGGCATAAAGCAACCAGAAAGCAACAAAGGAAGAAGGAGTCTCAAGCTAAGGTGGTCAGAAAAGATCTCTCTGAGAAGGCAATGTTGACCTGAGATGTACAGAGCTACAGGGGGAACATCCCAGGCAAAGGAAAAAGGCAAATAACAAAACTCTGAGACAAGTATATGTTTGGCATGGCAAAAAGGAAGCCTATGTACCCAACATACAATGAAGAGGCAGAAAAGGTAGGACATGAGGTTAGGAAGGTAAGGTCCAGATAATGTTGGACCTCAGAAACCATAAGGTCTTTGGATTTTACCTGAAACGCAGTAATTGTTTTAAAATCTACTTCTTCAAATAGCAGCGTTCATCTCTGCAAATATTTATTGAACTTTCATATATCTTATTATTATTTTTTTTTTTTTTAAGAGACAAGGTCCTGGGGTCTTGCTCTGTCGCCTGGAGTGTGGTGGCACCATCACAGCTCACTGCAGCCTTTAACTCCCAGGCTCAATGGCTCCTCCCACCTTAGCCTTGCAAGCAGCTAGCACAACAGGCATGTGGCATCACATCTGGCTAACTTCTTAATTTTATTTTTAGAGACAGGCTCTTGTTATGTTGTCCAGGCTCTTTCATTTTTTTTTTTTGTTTGTTTGTTTGTTTGTTTGTTTGTTTCCTCAAGGTGCTGTCTCACTCTATGTCCAAGGCTGGAGAGCAGCGACACAATTCTGAGATTCTGGTTTACTGCAATCTCTGCCTCCCCAGCTCAAGCAATCCTCCCACCTCAGCCTCCTGAATAGCTGACACAGGTGCAGCACGTGCCACCACAGCTGGCTAATTTTATGGATTTTTGGTAGAGATGGGATTTCGCCATGTTGCACCCCTGCCTTAGCCTCCCAAAGTGCTGGGATTACAGACATGAGCCACCACAGCCTGCCTCTTTCACATATCTTCCGATAAAACCTAACAGTAGCAAATATTACAGAGGTTATTTGAGTAAATCCACAGCACTCAGTGTCACTAATTTGTGGCATAAGAGAAAACACCTAAAATATGACTGCCAATGGCACAGGCATAAGAATGAATCCTCACAAATTGATCACCTATCCTTAATCAATTTAAGGTATATGCCTTACTGATAGTAATGAGCAGCTCTGTCTTCAAATACCAAAGTCACTTTCAATAAAGCAAGACAAATCATTCTTATACTCTAAGCCTAGATTTCATTCCTGTAAAGTGAATTCTAATTAACTGATTGCTTTTCTCCATTAATTACAAATTAATAGTCAACTCCTAAATATAAAAATCTACAAACATAAAACATTCTAAATGTTTCTTGTTTGATGCTCTTAAAATAAGAATTTTTCACATGCCACTGCTATCTTTGGGTTTTTCAACAGACAGAAATGGTTTAAAAATTTTTGTGACGTAAAATGTCACTCCTTGATAAAAGAACCTGTTACCTAGTCAAATTTTATCAAGTTAAAATTCCTTTCTACATTCCCAGCTTGATGGCCCATGGCCCTCCCTGCAGGCACTGTGTTCCTGCCAAATGGACTACTTGCCAGCCTCATACCTGTTCCCCCTACCTCAGCTTTATGATTCACATTCCCCGCCAGGAGAAATCCAACCAGTTCTTCAAGGTCCAGGGCAAACTCTCCCCCATCCATGTCTCACCAGTCCTCTCCCTTGAGCAGAACTGATTCCTCAGTTCTGTTACTCCAGCAGCACTTCTACAACTCAGATGTTCCCTTAACATATTCTATGTGATACACAACTACACAAAAGATAAATCTGTATCTTATACAAAGATAAACTAACTTCTTCCTTTGTTGTCACTCCCCAGGTATATAGTACAACTATATGCAATTACTGAGTGCACAGTTGAAAATAACATCCATTTTATCACCGTTTGGTACAGTGTGATAAACTCATTACAAAATGCAAAGTCAAGGCGAGGCGTAGTGGCTCACACCTGTAATCCCAGCACTTTGGGAGGCCCAGTCAGGTGGATCACCTGAGGTTAGGGGTTCAAGACCAGCCTGGCCAACATGGTGAAACACTGTCTCTACTCAAAATACAAAAATTAGCTGGGTGTGGTGGCGGATGCCTGCAATCCCAGCTACTTGGGAGGCGGAGCCGCGAGACTAGCTTGAACCCGGAAGGCGGAGGTTGCATTTGTGAGTTATATGTGTTATCAAAACTGTGTGGCTCTAAAGCCAGAGAACAGAGCGGAGATCCTGCACTCCAGCCTGAGTTACATACAGAGCAAGGGTCGGTCTCAAAAAAAAAAAAAAAAAAAAAAAAAAAAAAAAAGGCAAGGTCAAAAGTTAAGCCCTCTCTGGGAACATTTAAGGCAGTTATCTTTCCTTCTTTCCAAATTTGCAACTACTGTAATTCTTTAATAACTGCTTCTTAATAATGACACGCTATTACTTATTTAAATGAAACTTCCACTTTCATTATCTATTCAAGAGTCGCTCAACAATTCTTGCAACTCTATTTAAAATTTGTGAGTTATACGTGTTATCAAAACTGTGTGGCTCTAAAGCCAGAGAACAGAGAAGGTGGAAAGTCTCATCACACCGCTAATCAGGGACCAAAATATTATTCCATTCAGTATTCTATTCACTAGTTAACATGAAGAACCCGAACATCAGTAACTTCAAAAGCATCTGGTAGTGCCTGGTATGTAGCAAACACACAAATATAAATATTTGAATTAATGAAGATGATTTAAAATACTTAGGCTTTTTCTTTTTTTAACAAGGTAAGCCTAATTAATCCTTAATCACGCAGATCACATTAACAAATTTATTGTGCAGTTAAAGCTACAAAATAGTCTGGGAACACAAATACTAACAACCAAAACATCTGCTCTCAGTAATGGCACTGACCAGAAACCCATCTGCAAGTCACTTTTTCCTTCTTCGTTTGTTCCCGGAGGCCCACAGACTACACATTATAGCTGACCCTATTTTCTAATTTCAGCTTGCATTTAAGATAACTCTTTTGTTTCATTTACAGCTCACATGCTGCTGACACAGCTGCCCCTTTTGTAATAAACACAGGGCTTCTATATTTAAAAATACAGTGAAACTTTGTTTTAAAGTCCCCTCCCCAGTCTCTGGCCAATTTTCTTTCCCAAGCCCCACCTCCATCCCAGGATTTTTTTTTTTTAATCAAGATTTTTTTTTTTTTTAAATCAACGGCGCTCAAAACATAGACCTTTTCGAAGGTCGATTTACTTATTTAAAGCTATTTCATCATAGTGATATTTTTCTTCTTCATAGCTCGTGGTGTGTGTGTTCTTAAAGGGAAAGAAAAAAGATTCTCGTTCCCAAAGGCCTTTTTTCGAGGGTACTTTCCGTAACTGCGACCAGCGCCCGGAATGTCAAGTTGGGACGACCTCGCGGGCCGGCCTCCGGCTTGCTCCGGGGCAGTGGGTGGAGACGCGGGCGCACACGCGGCGGAAAGGGGCGCCTGGCAGCTGGGCGGCCGGGAAAGCGCGCCCCCCAGGAGGCCGCAGAAGGCACATTGTGTTCTGGGGGGCCTCGTAAATGCCGGGTGGACAGAGCCCACTACAGCTACCGGCCAGGGCGCTGGCTCTGGAGTGCCCAGCGCAGGGGGCCAGCTCGCCCCGCCTCGGAAAAGGCGCCAGTGCGGCCGAGGAGGGTGTGGGCCCGAGGGGGGCGCAGGGACGAGATAACCCAAGGCCGGAGTTAATCATCACCTCCCGAGCGTCTGGAAAACTACGGGCCGGAGGGGCGGGGAAACAGCCAAGGGGAAAGTGAAACTCCCTCGGGGCCCATCATCCCCGCGAGCCCGAGGCCGGAGGGAGAGGGACCGGGGGCGCAAACTCTTCTCCAGCACTCACGGCGCCGCATTAGAGGCTTCAAAAGCCGGAGCCCCGCTCGCCGCGCCACTAACAACTACAGTAATGCTCGTTTTCTACAAACTCACCCAGACAAGGGGACAAGAAAGGAGCCAGAACAGAGATTTTAAAAATCAGCCCTCCAAACCAATAGTTTAAAAATAATAACACAAAACAACAACGCAGCGTTCCCATACCGGGAGTCGAACCCGGGCCGCCTGGGTGAAAACCAGGAATCCTAACCGCTAGACCATATGGGAAGTGCTGCTAGGATAGCCGCCGTGACCCACCTGACAAGCGTAAGCGCCTCTGTCGTCTTCGCCGCGTCGCTAGACGCCGCCGCTCCCACCGCCGCCTCTGCGCCACTGGAGCCGCCGCCGCCGCCGCCGCCGCCGCCGCCGCCGCTGCTGCTGCTACCCACGCGCTCCCGAGTTAGGGAACCAGCTCCGTCCGAGCGCGCAGACGTCGCGGGGGAGGGGAAGGGAGAGGAGAGAAGGAACGGAGCCGCTCCGCCAGGGCAGCAAAGTTTGAAGCGAAGCCTAGCGACTCGCAGTCCCGGACCCCGCTGTTTCACCTCTTTTTTTTTTTTTTTTTTTTAACTCCGCCAGAAGCCCCCGACCCACAGGTCCCAGTTGCTCCGCTGGTCAAAGTGCGTGAGGACTAGTTGGCAAAGTTGAGAGCGGCGAAGTCTCTGGGAACAGCTGTTTGCGTTCGGGGCGGAGGCTGCGCGCGAGCTCCCTGGCCTCGAGCCAGCGACCCTAGACGGAGGGTGGAGGTTCTGGGTCCCAGGGGACGACACAGACACAGCGGGATGGCGCGGCGACTTAAGGCTTGAGACCCTGTCCTTCAGCTCAGGTCCCGTCGCGCTTTTGCCCCTTCCCGATGACCTCAACCCCTTTATACCGACCCCACCTCTTTGGAGCCTGCAGTACCTCCCTTGTAGGGGGAGGGGAGAGGAGGAGATTTCGAACGCGGATTGGGTCGCCTGAGCACCCGTAGTTGGGAGCAGCGGAACGCTGATCTCGGGGGCGGTGGAAGGTGTCCGGGTCGGAGGGAGGTTCGGGTGGGCCTCGCGCGACTGGTGGAGCCTGACTTGTCCCGTTGGGAGAGCGCGAGTCTGAGTGGAACCCCGGACGACGTGCAGAGCGGCTGGCGCAGTCATGTGAGTTGGGTCTCAGGCCCTGAACAACGAGGTGTTGTTTTTGTAGGCGGCCCTTTCTCACCCGGGTCTTCCCCTCCTCCTCTCCTCCCGCCCTTCGGCCGGGGGCGTGACGCACGCGTTCTTAACTCGCTCGGGACCGGCCCGGGACCTGCAGTGCCGGTTCTCTGGGTCGGGTACAAATGTTATCCTGCCGAGCGCCCTAGGGCATGGGGGACGGGCTCCGGGGGAGGCCGGCGGCCGGTTCAGGGGGCTGGTTGGACGGCCGCGGGCGAAGCTCCCGGCACGATGCTGTCGGCGGTCGCACGCGCCCCTTTGGGTTCCGAAGCGTCTGAACCCTAGAGTATTGTGAAACTAGGGTTGGGCCGCGGCCTCCCGCGCCTAGTGGAAGCGGCCAGCCCTGGATAGCGTAACGATTTTTTTTTTTTTTGGTCGGCGGTCTGCGAGGTCCCGTGGCTTTTCCAATTCTCTCTTGCCTTGAGGCTCAAGAACAATTTGTTTTAACCGATAGTCTCGGAGGACCTACGGTCTTCCCGCAGAGTATTCTTGTACGTTGTTCTTTTGGTGGGAATAACTTGGTTTAAGGCAAACTTTGAGTTTTCCTCAGGTTTCCATTACAGCAACCTCCCCCAAAGCCAGAAACGAACAGAAAAGATAAATGTTCTGTAATATGTTCCTTAGTTTTTCATAACGATGACCGTAACAAGTGAGGAATTTTTGAAAGCCATCTTACTTAAGGGAGTTTTGTAATGAATCAGATACAGACTTTTCTTAACGCTGCTGGCAACAGAATTTCCATTGACTGTTCCAACCAGGTAAATAATAAAACAATTATGTAACAAGACAAGATTCAGTAGCAGGCACATATATTTCAAGCTTTAAAAAAATGTAAAGCATGCAGAATTTTACTTTTTAAGTTTTACATGAACTTAGACTTGTTTTCTCCATTTTCAGGGCGGACTACTGGAAGTCACAGCCAAAGAAATTCTGTGATTACTGCAAGTGCTGGATAGCAGACAATAGGCCTGTATGATAATTCTGCTATTAGAGATTCGAATAATAATTGTGTTGAATGAAGTGTCTTTTTTGATGTAAACTCACTTTACAAAGCACTTTTTGTACATTGCTTTTGCTTTTTCAAAACATCAAAAGATTTCTGCCTTCTCAGTCCCTTATGAAAGCCGTGAGCCTTCTTCCTTTTCATCACGCTAACTTTGATTACATATTAAGTGAAATTATTTTTCTGTGGCTTTTCGGGAAATGGCGAGTGAGTAGGTCATCTCATTCATGTTTATGAAGAATCTACATTATAATGGTGGTGTTCATAATACTGTCATACACAAAGAATTGTGGAAAGCCCTAGTTTTTCTTGCATATTTTCTGCTCTAGAAATAATCAAATGTATTTAGTGCAGAGCTTAAATTTTGAAAGAACACCATATTCCCTTTCTCATGAAACAGAAAGTAACAACTCTGTTATGTGTGATACTAGGCTATCTCATAGTTGAGATCCAGTGTTGAAGGTTTAAAGTAAAAAGCACACCACTGATTTTTCTCCCCTCTCTTGCATGTCAAAATACTATGTACATACCACTCAAACACTAGGGTATCTGTTAAATATATTTCATATTGATATTCTTTTTATTTGGCAGAGTTGGATGCACAAAGAATAGTAATCTTATGTTTTAACAATGCTGTGGATTTCTGTAGACATTTATTTACTGTTATCTGTAAGGCGTTTGGGATTTGGATTTTTTTTTAAATTTGGATAGTTGCTAAAGTTCTTGACTGTCTTGTTTTACCTATTTACTTATGAATAAATACCATGAATTTTAAAAACCACACAGATCATGTAAAGTCTCTCTTTCTTGTTGGTATCCAGGCGGTAAAATGAATTTTGTGAGTTATCCAGAGTAAGTAATCCCTTCCAGTTTAGTGTCTTCATCTTCTTGAACCACTAATACACATTGACTTAACCTTTAATTAGAAACAAAATTAATTTTGAATGGTCCTTTAATATTCTTTGTGTAATCAACTTTAGGAAACTCAATATATGAAAAATAGAGGATGATTATCTGCTTTACAAAGTCATACTTTAAAGATGTATTCACAGCAGTATTTTAGAAGAGCTCAGGTAATGCATTATATGATATTTGATTGACAGAACTTATTTTACAGAGCTTACCAGGAATTTCTTATTGCGTTTAACCAGAAACTTGTCATTTAGGGAGCATTTCTGATTGTTTAAATAGATAATTGGGCTTACCTGCACCATCCCCAGTCATCCAGTTGCCATCACTCTCCATAGGTGATCTTTTTTTTTTTTTTTTTTTTTTTTCCCTTTTTTTCCTTCCTTTTTTTTTTATTTGCTTTTGGCCCCATTTTTTTTTTCCAGCATACATAAAAGGTAATATACTGTATAATATTTTTTTGCCCTATAGTTGGTTTTTTTTTTTTTTTTGAGACGGAGTTTCGCTCTTGTTACCCAGGCTGGAGTGCAATGGCGCGATCTCGGCTCACCGCAACCTCCGCCTCCTGGGTTCAGGCAATTCTCCTGCCTCAGCCTCCTGAGTAGCTGGGACTACAGGCGTGCGCCACCATGCCCAGCTAATTTTTGTATTTTTAGTAGAGACGGGGTTTCACCATGTTGACCGGGATGGTCTCGATCTCTTGACCTCGTGATCCACCCGCCTCGGCCTCCCAAAGTGCTGGGATTACAGGCTTGAGCCACCGCGCCCGGCTGCACTATAGTTTTAAAAAATAAAGCAGTATGTAACTGGAGCTCTCTTTGTATCCATACATAAAGAGCTGCTTTTTCTCTATTGCAGTAGCCTATGAGAATGTACCATAGTTTAACCAGTCAGTCCCCTATAGATGGATACCGTATTGTTAAGGCAAACAGTCTTGTATTCAGTAAGCGTGTATATATCATTGTTTTGCACATGTGTAGTTATATCTGTAGAATAAATTACCAGAAATGAGACTGCTATGTCAAAGGGTAAACATATTTCTAGCTTTAATAGATATTGCCAAATTGTTCTCCATATAACTACATTTTGAACCATTACCATATTGTATAAAAGTGTTTGCTTATGATTTATGAGAAATCTTAAAATATGTACTTTTCTCCCAATTTTGAGGAATAAAGCAATAAAATCATTGTTCTCTATGTTCTTCCTTGTGGCAAATAGGGTTATAAAATTCTAAAGGCTTTTAATGTTGAAAGTTGTTTAAGATTTTTTTCCCAAGCCTTTTAGCTTCATGTCCTGTTTGAGTCCTCATTACAATCATAGTCACTAGATTAGTCATCGGGGTACCTTGTATTTTTCTCCATTAATAAGGTCATCATGGTTTATTTTAAGAACCAAAGGAAACATAGTCAGAGGACATAAAAATAAACAATGTAGTTCCCTGGCATCATTTGATTAAAAGGCCAATTTACATTAAATTAACATTTTCATCTTTTCTGCCATTCATTTTAATTTTAATTTTTTCATGTTTATGAGAGAATTGTTTATGATGTTTATGAATTTTATGTTTATGTAGTTTTCTTTTGTGTTTTCTTTCCAAGAGTGTTGAATTTCATGAAAGAGGAAAGAATCATAAGGAAAATGTGGCAAAAAGGATCAGTGAGGTAATTTAGATTGTTTCTTTGTTAATTTTCCTATGCAAATGTCAGTTCTTTATCTCACTTTTACTGTTATGTATGTCTTACATAGATTAAACAGAAAAGCCTGGATAAGGCAAAGGAAGAAGAAAAGGCATCAAAGGAGTTTGCTGCAATGGAGGCAGCTGCCCTGAAAGCATACCAAGAGGATTTGAAAAGGCTTGGCTTAGAGTCAGGTAAAAAAAAAAAAAAAAAAAAAAAAAAAAAAAAAGCAGCCAGCGTGTTTTAAAAGTAACATTAGAGGTCATGCTAAGTAAGCTTTGATTGTTTCCATAAAGAGTTTATAAACTCAGAGTATACTCTTAGTGTTTTTATTATGCATCATACATAGTCCTATTTAGACTATGGAAGTTTGCTCATGCACTTCTGTTGTACTTTTAATGTTTCATGTTTTAACACCTTCATTCATAGCAGCCATACTAATTTTGTGAACACCTAATCCTAGTTTTATCCTAGGTAAGTGGTTCATTTCAGAGACACTGAGTTTTTTAGGTATTCGGGTTATTTGGCTAAAAGACACTGTGCATTTAAAAATAGATCTTTCGTTATAATTACAGTTCACTGTGTCCATATGGTCAAACTTGTGAGTCTTGTATATTTATATAGGTAAATATGTAGTGAATTCACCTTTTGTGGACAATTAGCAGATTTTACTACTAGAAGGAAGTTGTAGATGAAAGACATTATTTAGCTAGAGTATCTATCTTGTCATTGAATTTAGACTTTAAATTGGGAAGGTTTTATGAGTAATTCTTCTGTATCAAATTCATTTTCCTTAAGCCAATCATATAGCAGATCTCAGTTCATCTTGCGTAGTGGTTGCAATGGTCAACCTGTAATGGTATTTTTCTAATAAAAATGGCTTTCAATTAAGGTATTAATTGGTCTAGATTACCAGTTAAGTTCATTGGCATTGTCTTCATTAAATAAGAACATTTGTAGCCAGACTTTAAAATATTATCCTGAGACATCGGTAGTTAAAAGTTGTTTGGTTCTTTGAAGATGAAGCCATATGTTCCTTTTGAGAGGAAAAAGGATTTATACATTCCTGGAGAATTAGCAGTAGGTAAAAGTTCAGCTATTGTCAATTACATGCATTGAGAGAGTCCACTATGCTGCGCTTTGAGTAAACAAATTTTACTATTTTATATTTAAATGGATTTTTCCTATTTAAAAATATGTATATGTGTACATATGCATATATGTATGTGTATATATATATTTTTTGAGCTGGAGTCTCACTGTGTTGCTCAGGCTGGAATGTAGTGGCATGATCTCGGCTCACTGCAGCCTCTGCCTCTGGGTTAAAGTGATTCTTCTGCCTCAGCCTCCAGAGTAGTTGGGACTACAGGCACCCGCCACCATGCCCAGCTAATTTTGGTGTTTTTGGTAGATAACAGGGTTTCATCGTGTTAGCCAGGATGATCTCGATCTCATGATCTGTCTACCTTGGCCTCCCAAAATGCTGGGATTACTGGGACTACAGGTGCATGCCACCACAGCTGGCTAGTTTTTTATGTTTTAGTAGAGACAGGGTTTCACCATGTTGGCCAGGATGGTCTCCCTCTCCTGACCTAGTGATCTTGTGATCTGCCTGCCTCAGCCTCCCAAAGTGCTGAGATTATAGATGTGAGCCACCACGCCCAGCCTTTCCTATTACATATTATCATAGCCTTGTTTTTCCAGATAGGATATATATTCCTTTAAAAGTACAACAATGCAGTACAAAGAAAAGAGTTTTTAAAAACTCACTGTTAAGATTTTTTGCAGACCTCTTTTCTAGATCTCTTTTTAAATTACATATTTTGTGCTGTGGTCTATTTGCAGGTTGTTTTATTTTTTCCCTCAATGATATGTCAAAAGTATCTTTTAAATAATTAGGGAGATACATCATTTTTATGTGGTAGTTAAGAACACAGACTTTGGAGTCAAAGAGAATTTTTTTCTTGCTAGTTATGATTTTAGATTAAAACTAAGTAACATTATGGTATAAATTGTTTAAGTGACTACACATAACAAATGTTTAATGAACAGTAGCCACTGTTATTTTGTCTGTATACTATAATTTATTTAATTTTTTCCTGGTTAACATTTGGCTTGCTTAGAATTTTTCAGTGTGATAAAGAGGGTAGCATTAAGCATCTTTATGCATGTATCTTTTTACACTAATTTGTCTCTGTAGGTTCAGTTTCTAGAAGTCATAGTATCAGTGTGAATATATTTTATATCAGTAGCTAATAGCACATTGTCTCCAGAAATGGACTGATTCACATTTTCACTAGAACAAAAATGAGATTATTAACCTGTGTTACAAGTAATTACCCAATCCATTGGGAAGTAAAGCCATAAAAACTGATTTTTTTTCTTTTTTTTTTTTTTTTTTTTTGAGACAGGTCTCACTCTGTCACCTGGCTGGAGTGCAGTGGGACAATCATGGCTCACTGTAGCCTCAACTTCCTGGGCTCCAGTGGTCTTCCCACCTCAGCTCACCACAAGTCCCAGCTATTTTTTGGTAGAAACAGGGTCTCACCATGTTGCCCAGGCTGGTCTGGAACTCCTGGGCTCAAACAATCCACCTGCCTGGGCCTCCGAAAGTGCTGAGATTACAACCGTGAGCCACTCCTCATCAAAACAACCCATTTTTTTCAAATCATTGTAAATACCTGATTTATCAGACTAATACTGGATTTGGTCATTCTCTTCAGTACTTACTGATCTTTTGCAAAACAAAACGAAAAACTTTTCTTTGAATATTAGCAAAAGTAAATGTTAATTGGTTAGGTGTTGTGGCTTATGCCTATAATCCCAGCAGTTTGGGAGGTCAGAGTGGGAGGATAGCTTGAGCCCAGGAGTTCAAGACCAACCTGGGCAACATGGTGAGACCCGACTTCTACTACAAAATAAAAATAAAAAATTAACTGGGCATGATGGTGCATACGTGTAGTCCCAGCTACTTGGGACTTTATTTTACTTTATTTTATTTTATTTTGAGACAGAGTCTTACTCTGTCTCCCAGGCTGGAGTGCAATGGTGTGCTCTCGGCTAACTGCAACCTCCACCTCCTGGGTTAAAGCAATTCTCCTGCCTCAGCCTCCCAGGTAGCTGGGATTACAGGTGCGTGTCACCATGCCTGGCTAATTTTTGTATTTTTAAGTAGTGACTGGGTTTTACCATGTTGGTCAGGCTGGTCTTGAAACCCTGACCTTATGATCTGCCCACCTCAGCCTCCCAAAGTGCTGGGATTACAGGAGTGAGCCGCCGTGCCTGGCTGCTACTTGGGAGTTTAAGGTGGGAGGATTGCTTGAGCTGAAGAGTTCAAGGCTCCTACTGTGGGCCATTACACTACTGTATTCCAGCGTGGACAAGATAAGAAAAAAAAAAGTAAATGTTAATTCTCTGAATTCCTTTTGTAATTTTTGTCTGTTTTTTCTATTAGAATGTTTGATTCGTAAAGGATCTTTGTTTGGAATATTAGCCCTTTGCCATATTTATTGTAAATGTTTTTTCATTTGTCATATTTTTTCTTTTTATTTTATCATACAGAATATTTTAATTTTTATGTAGTCAGATTTAACATTATTTTACTTTGTGTTTTTTTTCATAACTATCTTTGACATGGTTTTTGTAGTGGTATAAAAAACAGGAAAGGGAGCAGGGAGTAGGCAGCAGCTTCACTTTTTTCCCATATAATTAACCAGTTATTCTAAAATCTTTCTTTTTAAACATGCTTTATTTCCATTTTTTAATATGTTTTTTATTTTTATAGATTTAGGGAGTACAAGTGCAGATTTCTTATATGCATATATTGCATAGTGATGCAATCTGGACTTTAAGTATACCCATCGCCTGAATAGTGAACATTATACCCAATAGATAATTTGAAAACCTCTTTTTTTAAATGATTATCTTTTCTCCTCTGAATCGAAATACCAGCCAACCAGTTGGGTCTATATCTGTACTATTCTGTTTCAATCATATGTTTGCCTATTTCTATGTCAGTTTCACACTGCTGGATTTTTTTTTAACCATATTTTAGAATAAGTTTTAATACCTGGTAGAACTAAATTCTCCTTATTCTTTTTATTATAGTTTTCCTATCCTTGCATGTTTGGTTTTCCACATACTTTATAGTAGTGTGTCAGGTTCTCAAATGAATCTTTTCAGGTTTTTGATTGGAATAACATTAATGTTTTATGCCAGCAACAAAAAAATAATAAAGATACTACGGCTGCTTTACCCTTCTCTCTTCTCTAGAAATTTCAGAGCCAAGCATGACACCAGTAACCAGCACTGTCCCAGCCACCTCTATATCAAATCAACAGAAAGAAAAGAAAGAAAAGAAGAAAAGAAAAAAAGATCCTTCAAAGGGCAGATGGGTAGAAGGCATAACCTCTGAGGGTTACCATTACTATTATGATCTTATCTCAGGAGGTAAGTCATTTAGGCATAAGATTGGTAAAGAACAGTGCCACTAGTAGAATAGAACAATTTGTTTAATGTTAGGGTTTTTATATGATATTGGAACATTTTAAATAATAAAAGACCAGTTTTTCATTTTTGCCACAAAAGTAAGAAAACTATGTGCCCTTTACAGAGGTACCCTTCTCATAGTGACTAAGTGTGAAGACTTAGAGCCTTTAATAATGGCTTTCTTACAAATAAATTATAGCTTTATATTTTCTCAATAGAATCTTATAAAAGTATGAACTACATGGAAATAAAGAATTTTGCATAGAAATAAGGAATTTCAAATCCACTAAACAAAGTCTGGGGTACTTGAAATAAAATATTTTACGGTAGAGATTTTCTTCTGGGAGCCAGTAACTGATTTCTTTTTTCTGTAGCCGTCTTGATTGATTTGATATTGTTTACTGAAAAATGGCATTGTGTATTTTATTGGAAACTAATATCCAACAGAAAAATACTCAGTGCCATGGCCAGACAGTGGCTCATGCCTGTAATCCCAGCACTTTGGGAGGCCAAGGCGGGAGGATCACTTGAGGTCGAGACCAGCCTGACCAACATGGTGAAACTGCATCTGTACTAAAAATACAAAATTAGCCAGGAGTGGTGGCACACACCTGTAATTCCAGCTACTTGGGAGACTGAGGCAGGAGAACCGATTGAAGCCAGGAGTGGAGGTTGCAGTGAGCCAACATCACGCCATTGCACTCCTGCCTGGGCAATGGGCAAAAGTCCATCTCAAGGAAAAAGAAAAATACACGGTGTTGTTTTACAGTAACAATATCAAAAACATCTTTTGTTTTTCCTAAAAACTAAATGTATTTGGGTTTTTTACTCCATATACATTTTAGAATAAATCAGCGCATTTATTCTACATTTATGTAGCATCTTACTCTCCAGAGTCATAAAATTTAGCAACAGAAATAAATAAGCTTGATATAAGGAAGAATTTTAAAGTGCTATAATAGAAGTGTAATTAAGATTATATGGGAACGCAAAATAAGTGAAATTCATTGTGATTATGTAGCTTTGAGAGATTATCACAGGAATTACTTTTGAGCTGATCTCTAAATTAAGATAAGGACATCAGGAATGATGCCTTACACACTATGGTATCCCTGGCACCTAACATAGTGCCTAGCATGGTGCAGACTTCTTTAATCCATGTTTTGATTAAAAAAGACTGCAGTAGATTATTAAGAGGTACAGAACCTAGACAGAAAATATGAACCAGAAAAAGGTTTGAAAGTATTGTGAAATAGTCACGTGGTGGAAGTAAAATATGCACTTCTTTGAAGATGTCTTAGCAGAGTAATACTGAAAGGTAGATAGGACTGGGAGAATGATGGTGCCATTGACTTAGATATGAAATACAGGAAAAATAAGTTTAATGGGGACAATAATGAATTAGATATGTTGGATATGTTGAATTTGAGGTATCTACAGAATATTCATGTGACAATTTTTGATAGCTAATTGATGGTTACAGTCTGGAGCTGAACAAAATTGAGTCTGGGATGTAGATAATATGATAACCTTTAGGAGTATATGATATCACAAGCAGAGAGAATAGAGCTAGAATTAAAGAAGGTAAGTGATACATGTATTAAAGGAATGGATAGAAGGAAACCCCGCAAAAGAAGGTTAATAATGGCTAGGAAGGCAGGAAATAAGATCAGAGAGTTAATCATGAAGAAAACCTTGGGTTACAATGTTATTGTAATGACTATTATGATTAGGTTCATAATTAGCTTTGGACTGTGTAGAAATAGTAATCTCTTAGAGTTAGTACTGAGCTTTAAGTGACACGTATATTGTACTTAAGCAATGAAGATACCATAAGTGATTATGTACTGGTAATTAGAAGTCTTTCTCAAATTTACTTAGAAACTATTTTTCTCCCTTCCAGTGTTTATTGCTTGCTTCCTTTGTTCAACTTCCTTTTATATATACTCTTCCTCTCCATGATACTTGGTTTAAATTTCTGCATACTAGTTGTTCCTCTTGAGTCCTTATTCAATTCATGTTTCAATCTCCTTTGCCCCAAGATATCAAAGCCCATCTCCTTCCTTTGAAACTTATCAAACCTGAATTTTATGAAACCTTTAAGAGTAGCCCTGCCTGGCTCTAAAATTCCTGTGGAAGTTCCAGTAACTTTTGATCCCTCATTCTGTCCTTTCTTCTTTATTACACAGCATTCACATATATTCTCTGCACAGTATTGGGATGTATGTTTTTTTTTTTTTAATTTTTCAAATATGTTTTAAACTGTAGGCTTGTAGTGTTTTATACATAATGACTGTCTTTTAAATTTTGTCCAACTTTAATTTTTCGGAAAGTATTTTTTTAAAGCAAAAAGATTTTATAAATGTAATATATTTTGCTTTAAGCATCTCAGTGGGAGAAACCTGAAGGATTTCAAGGAAACTTAAAAAAGGTAACTGAAGCACGTTAATAGTGTTTTTGCTTTATTCTTTAAAGTGATTGCTTTCTTGGGTTTTTGTAGAGTTTTGTTAAGCAACTTTACTTACAAATACCCCCCTCCTTCCACCCACAAACTGTGTCCTTTTTCTCCTATAATGCTTTTGTTAGAAAGGTGGGTAGAGATGAAATAGTGATATCTGGCCGGGCGCAATGGCTCACACCTGTAATCCCAGCACTTTGGGAGGCCGAGGCAGGCGGATCATGAGGTCAGTAGTTCAAGACCAACCTGGCCAAGATGGTAAAACCCCATCTGTATTAAAAACTAGAGAAAAATTAGCCAGGTGTGGTGGCAGGTGCCTGTAATCCCAGCTACTTGGGAGGCTGAAGCAGGAAAATCACTTGAACCCAGGCAGCAGAGGTTGCAGTGAGCCGAGATCATGCCATTGTACTCCAGCCTGGATGACAGAGTAAGACTCCATCTCAAAAAAGAAAGAAAGAGTGATACCTATCCAAAAACTGTATTCAGGGCAAATATTAGTTGGTTTGCAGTCTGTTGCCATTCACATGTCCCTGGTCCATTTGGAAATAATTGTTCCTGGCCTTCAAAGGTGAGGCATTCTTTCCTTGAAAATTGGCTCAGGATTAGCAAAAAACAAACTTCCTGGTCATGATTAGTACTACCACCCCTAATACCCAGGTGTATTAGTCAGTTCTTGCATTGCTATAAAGAAATACTTCTGAAACTAGGTAATTGATAAAAGAGGTTTAATTGACTCACAGTTATGCAGGCTATACAGGAAGCATGGTGGCATCAACTTCTGAGGAGGCTTCAGGAAACTTAAAATCATGGCAGAAGCCAGGGGAAAACAGTCACATCTTACATGGCCAGACCAGGAACAAGGGGTTAGCAGGGAAGTGCCACATACTTTTCAATGACCAGATCTCAGGGGAACTTGCTCACTATTTCGACAATAGCACCAAGGGTGGATGGTGTTAAAACCATGAGAAACCGCCCCTATGATCCAGGCACCTCCCACCAGGCCCCATCTCCAAGATGGGGGATTACGATTCTACGTGAGATTTGGGTGGGGATGCAGATCGAGATCATGTCACCAGGTGTCTAGAGGAGAGGAAAGGGTGGCTGACTCTGCCTGAGTTATTCAATAGAAGATCATCATGGTTATCCTCAGTTTATGCTGGATTTTTTCCTCCTATTAGGCAGCAGTGAAGACAGTTTGGGTAGAAGGTTTAAGTGAAGATGGTTTTACCTATTATTATAATACAGAAACAGGAGGTAAGTATTACCTTTTATTAACTTTAAAATTGTACCTGAAGCTGTTTATTGGCCTGCTGATAAATCATCTGAACTTGAAGATTTTAGTATGTGATAAACATACTTGTATAACAAGCATGAATTATTTTTTATAATTTAAAAACAATACAGTGGAAAAGCAAAAAGATTTCAATTCGTATTATATTGTGCTGTTCACCAGTGTTCTCAGTTGATATCGCATTCATAAACTTAAAAATAGAATCCCTTTAGCTTTCTCTGACATTACTGTTTTTATCATAATTATTTTAGAAATATAATCATTACCTTGGAAGGTAGCTTAGAGATCATCTAGTTCAACTTGCCTTTTCCTTTTAAAAAATAAAACTGTGGCTGGGTGCAGTGGCATACACCATTAATCCCAGCACTTTGAGAGCCCAAGACAGGCGGATCACCTGAGGTCAGTCAGGAGTTTGTGACCAGCCTGACTAAAACAGTGAAACCCCATCTCTACTAAATAGAAATTAGCCAGGTCTGGTGGCGTGTGCCTGTAATCCGAGCTACTTGGGAGTCTGAGACAGGAGAATTCCTTGTGCTCGGGAGGCAGAGGTTGCAGCGTGCTCAGATTGTGCTATTGCACTCCAGCCTGGGCAACAAGAGGGAAACTCCATCTCAAAATAATAAAGCTGAAGCTTTTTAGCAGTAGGTAACAAATTATTAAAAGTGAAAATGACGTTTTAGTTGCATAAATATTTGTGAAGCATGCATAATCTTGTCTAATTGTTACCTAAGACTTTCAAATTAATATTTCATCTAATTTAACGTCATAAACTGCAGTTAAATTTATCAGAACATCTAAAACATTAATTTAACTTTAGGAGAGGTTTGTTTTTGGTTTTTTAATTCTTGTTATCATTAGCTCATTGCATAGCATTAAACTTTTAGAAAGAAAAGTCCCTTTTAACCTCCAAGTAGATACCTAGCCTGCCCAGTTACAGCAAGGTTTATATTCCAGCACAGTTAAAGTTTGGAATTTTGTACATGTGAAATAGTATAGTGATATAATATAGCTTTAGAGCTGGACAGGTCTGAGCCTAGTGCACAGCTTCTTTCTTTACCAATGATATGACTGTGGGCAAGTCACTGAGCTGATAGTCACTCTTCAGTGAAATAGAATAAACATGTGTTCTGTAAGGTCATGAATGCCATATATCTATGAAGTTCCAGTAACAGTGCTTGGCACATGGTAGGTGCTTAATAAATTATTTCTTGAGCTGGGTGCAGTGACTGACGCCTGTAGTCCCAGCACTTTGGGAAGTTAGTGGGGGGTGGATCACTTGAGGTTAGGAACTCATGATGGGCCTGGGCAACATGGTGAAACCCTGTCTCTACTAAAAATACAAAAATTAGGTGGGCATGGTGGTGCAACTGGGAGGCTGAGGCAGGAAAACTCACTCGAACCCAGCAGGGGGAGGTTGCAGTGAGTTGAGATTACGCCAAATAAATAAATAAAATAATTTCTTTAAAGTTCTGTTGTTCCTTGTGTCAAATGTGGATAAGGAAAATTAATATTTTTCTTAACCCTGCCTAGAACTCTGTATTAATTAAGGTGCTTTCTATATTGATTTGTCTTGAATGATTTTGGTTTATTCCTCAACCAGAATAATTATTAATAGCAGCCCCTTTCACTCTTAATACTCTCCCAGTTGAACAATTGTTCACTCTTTTTTATTAAACTAAAAATAGAGAATTAACCACAAAGTAATTAGAAATATTATTGTTTTACTAAAGCCAAATGAACCACTGGATGGCAGTAAAGTTCAATCAATTAAGTTTCTCATTCCCCGCCCTGTCCACCAAACCACCATATAAAAATGAGAACTTAATATTCACTTAGTGCTTCACAATATAATTTCACTCTATGACAGTCTTAGGATTTTTTTTTTTTTTTTAATAACGAACAGGGTCTTGCTCTGTCACCCAGACTGGAGTGCAGTGGCATGAACGTGATTCATTATAGCCCGTATTTCCTGGGCCCAAGCAGTCTTCCCACTTCAGCCTCCTGAGTAGCTGGGACTATAGGAGCAAGCCATGATGCCCACTAATTTTTAAATTTTTTGTGGAGAAAGGGTCTTGCTATGTTGCCCAAGCTGGTCTCAAACTCCTGGGTTCAAACAATCCTCCTACCTTGGCCTTTCAGAGTGTTGGGATTAGGCATGAGCCACCGTGCCGGGCCAGGAAATCTTTGTGATAAGTAAGTTTCAGGAAATCTCTTGTATGCTTATTATCAATATGTTTCCTGAAATTGGTGTCAGGTAAATTGTGAACTGTTAGAAATATCACCTAGTTCTTAGGTCTCTCATTCCATTGGAGTTACAGTTTATACATCTAGGTAATCCAATCTGTTTGAAATCAGTTTCTGAAAGATATAAGAGCAAGAGATTTGGGAACTCTTCTTTATTATCTTCTTGATCCAAGAGGTAGTATGAAATACATACAGTATTGTCATTTAATAATTGTAAGTGATAAGAAGTGTTACATTGAAATTACATCTGAATAGAATTGATAACTAAATAACCTGATTTAAAATGTGTTGAGCAGAATCGAGGTGGGAGAAACCTGATGATTTCATTCCACACACTAGTGATCTGCCTTCTACTAAGGTCAATGAAAAGTCCCTTGGCACCCTAGATGAATCCAAATCATCAGAGTCGCATAGTGATTCCGATGGGGAACAGGAAGCAGAAGGAGAGGTCTCTACAGAGACAAAAAAGCCAAAAATAAAGTTTAAGGTAGGTTTTTAAAATTTATCTTCACATCAGTTTATTTTTTAAATAGAGTCTTGCTCTGTCGCACAGGCTGGTGTGCAGTGGCGTGATCTCAGCTCACTGCAATTTCTACTTTCCTAGTTCAAGCAATTCACCATGCCTAGCTAACTTTTTGTATTTTTAGTAGAGACAGGGTTCCACCATGTTAGCCAGGATGGTCTTAATTTCCTGACCTTGTGATCCACCTGCCTCAGCCTCCCAGAGTGTTGGGATTACAGGCATGAGCCACCATGCCCGGCTGATACCAACTTGTGAAAAGCTCTACAGACCTTAATTCTTCTGATAGAAGATAGATATTAAGACATATTTTGGCAACTGGATAAATAAAATCAGGAACACTCAGGAGCCCATGAGTCAAAGCAGAGAAGACACAGTATAGGATTGAGCAGTGGTTGAGGTTGTTGGCCTGAGAAATGAAGGAAAATCAAAGATTTCCTACATAGCTAGGGTACACTTGGGATCTTTTCATTGCCTGCAGTTTCTCTGCCAACTTCATAAATCTTGATGGAACTTTTGAGTAAGAGATATGTCCAGTTTACAGAGAAGCAGCAGCAAAACCTTCATTGTAGTTGCCATTTCACAGCGATTATAGCCAGCCAGATTTAGGTAATCCAGTATCCAATTTTGGATAGAAATAATTAATTTATTCTATCAAAATGAATGTGTTCCAACAAAAAAAAGAAAACTACAGGCCAGTATCCCTGCAAAAATCTACAACAAAATACTGGCAAACTGAATCCAGCAGTACATCAGAAAGATTAAAACACTATGATCAACGGATGCTTTATTCCAGGGATGCAAGGATTGTTCAAAATATACAAATCAATAAATGTGATTAACCACATGAACAGAATTAAAAACAACCATATGATCAGCTCAATAGATAAAAAGCATCTGATAAAATCCAGCATCCTTTCATGATAAATACCTTCAGCAAACTAGGCACAGAAGGAAGATACCTCATATTAATAAAATAATAAAAGCCATATATGGGGCCAAGCACAGTGGCTCAAGCCTGTAATTCCAGCACTTCAGGAGGCCAAGGTGGGCAGATCACCTGAGATCAGGAGTTTGAGACCAGCCTGGCCAATGTGGTGAAACCCTATCTCTACTAAAAAAGCAAAAATTAGCTGGGCGTGGTGGCACGTGCCTGTAGTCCCAGCTACTTGGGGGGCTGAGGCAGGAGAATCGCTAGAACCTGTGAGGCAGAGATTGTAGTGAGCCGAGATCATGCTGCTGCACTTCAGCCTGGGTGACAAAGTGAGACTCCATCTCAAAAAAAAAAAAAAGTCAGAAAACAACAGATATTGGCAAGGATGCAGAGAAAAGGAAACACTTATACACTGTTACTGGGAATGTATATTAGTATAAACTTTGTAGAGAATTTTTCTCAAATAACTAAAAGCAGAACTGTTATTCAATCCAGCAGTCCCACTTCTGAATATCTACCCAAAGGAAAAGAAATCATTACATAAAAAAGACACCTGCACTTTACATTTATTGCAGTATTGTTCACAATTGCAAAAACTTGAAATCAACCTAAGAGTCCATCAGTGGAGGATTTGATAAAGAAAATGCAGTATATGTACACACCATGGAATACTGCTCAGCCATAAAAAGTGAAATCATATCTTGCAGCTATGTAAATGGAACTGGAGGCCATTAACCTAAGTGAAATAGAAAGTCAAATACTACATGTACATGTTCTCACAAGTGTGAGCTAAACAGTGAGCAATATGGACATACAGAATGGACTAATAGATGGTGGAGGCCATAAAAGGTGGGAGGGTGGGAAGGAGGTGAGTTGAAAAATTATCTGTTGGGTTTGTTCACTGACAGGTGATAGGTACACTAAAAGCCCAGACTTCACCATGACATAGTATATACATGTAAGAAATCTGCACTTGCACTCCCTAAATTATTTTTTAAATGATAAAGTAGGAAAGGGAAAAAAATTAATGTGTTCATTAATAAAATTACAAAATACACATAAACAAGGACAAACTGCCTATAATCTTGCCACCTCCCAGAAAAATTGAAGAGAGGTGCAATAATAAAGAGAATCACTGTTGGATATGCAAGTAAAATAAGCAAAAAGAAGTTAAGGGAGCCCTGTTTATTGTCCTTAATTGTAGAATTTAAGACACTGATATGATAATTTAGGGAGCCTTTTCATGATATATCAACATTTCAGATGTCTTGGAAAACATAATCAAGCATTAAAGTTCTTCTGTGTATATTTATTGTGTTACGTGCAAATTTAAATTGAGTTAGTGAATTACTGTTAATGAATCTATAACAATACTGTTAAAAGCCTTAGTTAAATTTTATTTTCCTCCTGATAGTTTTGGTTGAACTGTATTATTTCTTGGCTTTTACATTTCAGGAAAAAAATAAAAATGGTGATGGAGAAAGTGACCCAGAAACACAAAAAGAAAAAACTGTTCAGAAACAGAATTTATTAGGTTCAAATGAAGAAAAACCCAAAACTCTTAAAAAATCAAACCCATATGGAGAATGGCAAGAAATTAAACAAGAGATTGAGTCTCAGTAAGTACCTGGAACTTTAATCCCACTGTTACTACAAGTGATTTTGCATCCCAGTACTTCCATAAATTGTAGTAAGTAATTTCAAGGATGCTGTGCTTATTAACAGTATAGCTTGACTGGGTGAGGTGGATCACCTGAGGTCAGGATTTTGAGACCAGCCTGGGAAAAATAGCAAAACTTCCTCTCTACCAAAAACAAAAACAACAAAACTTAGCAGGGAATGGTGGCACACACCATGGTCCCAGCTACTAGAGATGCTGAGCGGGGAGGATCACTTGAGCCCAGGAGGTTGAGAGTGCAGTGAGCCGTGTTCACACCACTACATTTCAGCCTGGGCAACAGAGTGGGACCTTGTCTCAAAAAAAAAAAAAAAAAAATTTTTTTTTTTCCGTAAAAACTTGGTAAGCAATGTTGCAGCAACTCTTTAAGTATTACTAAGCAAAGTACATTTCTATAGGATTCAGTGTTTCTATTTAGTTTTATAATTTAAAACAGCCTATGATAACTAATAGCAAAGAAGGTCCTTGCTAGCCAGGCAAGTGCAGTGGCCCACGCCTATAATCCCAGTACCTTGGGAGGCTGAGGCAGGAGGTTCACTTGAGCCCAGGAGTTGGAGGCTGCTATGAGCTATGATGGCACCACTGCACTCCAGCCTAGGAGACACAGCAAGACCCTGTCAAAAAGAAAAAGAAGATCTTTGGAATAAACTGCCTTCTGCAGAACACGATTCTCCAAATAGGATGATACTTGGTTTTCAACAGGTTTTATGCTCTCAGCTACTTAGAGTTAAACCTAGCCATCTTTCTGGTCCATGTTCCAAAATCTCACGGAGGGGACTGAAGGGTGTGCTGTGACTAACTTGCTTTTTCATGGACCAGTTGACTGTCTGGGGAGTACAATACTGTGATAAGCTCTTTTTAATCAGGTGCTGATCTCAGGATCACTCAACTGATTATGTATAACTAATCATGTAGATGCTTGAAGGGCTAGTTCTTAGAAAAGGAGTGCTAAGCATACAGCTCCATTCAGTCTTCTACACAAGGAAAATGAGATCTTGACTCATTGCAACCTCTGTCTCCCAGGCTGAGGTGATCCTCTCACCTCAGCCGCTTGAGTAACTGGAACTATAGGCGTATGCCACCATGCCCAGATAATTTTTTTTGTAGCAATGGGGTTTCACCATGTTGCCTAGGCACATCTCAAACTCCTGAGCTCAAGTGATCCTCCTGCCTCAGCCTCCCAAAGTGCTGGGATTATAAGCGTTGGCCACTGCACCCAGCCCCCTTATCCCTTTACTTGTATTGCTTATATATAAGCCCAAGCATTTTCTTAGATAATGCATCCTTGGTGCAACAGGAACAAATTAATAGATAGAACTTCTCCTGGCATGTATCCATCTGAATTAGCGCTCAGTATCTTAAATAATATTGTAAAGTCAGTATTTTAAAATAGTTCCTACTCCAAAATGAGCAACTTCTAACGTATTAGCATTAGAAAGGTGATCTTGGGGCATTGGTTATATGAAAACATTTGTCTTACCCTGTCAATTACTGGTTTTATATTAACTCTGTATTCCAGTGAGGAGGTAGATTTGGAACTTCCAAGCACTGAAAATGAGTATGTATCAACTTCAGAAGCTGACGGTGGTGGAGAACCCAAAGTGGTATTTAAAGAAAAAACAGTCACTTCTCTTGGAGTTGTGGCAGATGGAGTGGCCCCAGTCTTCAAAAAGAGAAGAACTGAAAATGGAAAATCTAGAAATTTAAGGCAACGAGGTGACGATCAATAGCTGCAAGAGAGCTTTTTGTATATGCTTTTAGGACAGAATGGAGATTTATACCTCTAAAGTTTATCTCTGTGTGTTTGTAAGTACTTTGATGCCAAAAATTTAGATTTATTCTAAATGTATTTTATGTGAATTAAAATAAATCTTTTTTCATGTGAAATTTATTTTGGTTCCTAAAATGGAAGCCTATCACATTGCATTGTAATACAGTGTATTATGTTCAGTGTCTAAAAACTGCTAATTATATCATAATTTAAGATGCTATGTATCTGTTATTTAAAACATGGAGAAACAGGGCCTTTATTGCATTTATATTCATATGAACATACTTATCAGCTGCATTAAAAATGCATTACTTTTGCACATTGATGTTAACTGTTGTCCAACAAATAAGTATCACTACATGAGAAGATTCACAGCCCAGTGGTGATTTGGTTCTGAGGCTGATGTTAGAAGGCTGATGTAAAAAGTGTATGCATCTTGGCTTACCTTACTCAATTTAAGGTCAAAGGCCAACAACCAGGAGCAGCTCAGGTACTTCGGATGTGCTTAATATGGAGTGAAAACTGGGCCAGAGATGGAAATGTATATTTGCCCCAGTTCACTTCAAAGCAGCAAACGTTGTTTAAGCAAAGTTCAAAAAAATCTTTGAACCAGGCATTGTGTTAGGAATCCAGGGATAAAGATGAATGAAATATATTTCTACAGGAGTTCACATTCTAGCATATTCCTTTTTTCCCCCAGTCATGCGCTCTTTTTAACAGCCTTATGTGTACTAGAAAAGATTTTTTTAAGGTTTATGTAAGGTCTCTGGCTTTAGTAAAAGTTTTTAGTTTTAAATTAGTAATTTCTCACTTTCTGTCTGGTTAAAATTTCTTAAAAAGTAAAATTTTCTTATTTAATCCACTTAGTAGTTACCTTTTACTTTTCAAATTCATAAAATTATATTTCTCATAAACTGTATAGTATTTAACTTTTGGTAGTTAATACTTGTCTTTTTAAGATTACTAGTGTACATGTAAAAAATAATAGCTTATTAAAAACTTTGTCAAAGAATAAGTTTTGTTTTTATTCTAATTCCAGTCAGAGTCATCTTAGCATTAGTGAGATAGTATTTGGAGATTTGTCTTCGCATTTTTTGAGTCTTACTTTTTGAGTATTTTATTAACGTGAAAGGCTAAACTTTCCCTTTCATTGGGAAGAGATATTTTGTAATTCTTGGTAGCCCATTCGTCATCTAGCTGAGCAGTGCATTTTGGGATTTCACTTTTCTCAGTTGGAAAAAATTAATGGACTGTAAATGGAATGCTCCTATACTTTACCCACATTTAAACAATCTGGTTTTAAGGATTGCTCAGAAGAGACTTGATAATAACAAACAGCAATATTTTAGTAAGTCAAGTCATGAAAAATAGTAATATTCTGTCTGCTTTGGAGGAATAGAGAGCATATCAGCTTTCAACTTTCTTGGATGTTTTTTTAAGTATTTGATATTTTTACTATTACCTTTATATATATATATGTATGTAGATCATGAAAGTAATTTTGAAAATAAATATAAAAATCCAAATAATAAGAGAAATAAGTTTTTAAAAATCTCAGTAATCTCTCATCCGCCCTTCATGACCACTGTGGGATTTTCCATTTTTTTCGTGTTAACGCTGTGGGTATATGGGTAACCCTCATGACATCTGGACCTATGAGGTCCACTCTCTGGATGAAACCATATTCAAAGAAACATGATCCAAACAACCAAAAGTTTTTTGTTCATTTGTTTTTAAATGCAGTTTTTATACATTCTAAGAACTGAACTAGGGGAATCAACCCTACCAGATATTTATGTATTAAAAATCTATAAGATACAATCAAGACAGGGAATGGTGGCTCATGCCTGCAATCCCAGAACTTTGGGAGGCCAAGGCAGTGAGATTGCTTGAGACCAGCCTGGACAATATGGCAAAACCCCATCTTTACTAAAAAAAAAAATACGAACAATTAGTTTGACATGGTGGCATGTGTCTGTGGTCCCAGCTACTCAGGAGGCTGAGATGGGAGAATCATATGGTCCCGAGAAATCAAGGCTACCTGTGAGTCATGATCATGCCACTGCACTCCAGCATGGGCAGCAAGAGTGAGACTGTTTCAAAAATAAAATACTTGCTCATGTTTAGGCACATTGTATATAAACTAGAGCTTGTTTCTGGATTTCTTTTCACACTGATTTAATTACTGTATTTTTATAGTCTTTTAACTTCTGGTAGAGCACATATCCTTCTATTCATAGTTGAACTACTTTTTCAAGATGTTCATAGTAAATATCTATTCATGATAGATAACTTTTTGTCAAGTTGTCTTCCCTACTCCCCGCAAAAGAACTTCTTGTAATTTCGTGCTACATTTACTGAGTTCCATCTTTCTGACATTCTCCCCATCTGTCAACGTGTGTCTTTTCATTTAGTCAGTTCTATTATGTCTTTCTGAAGTTATGTAGTTTCCTCCATATGGGCACTGCACATTTCTTGAAATGTAAGCTCCCAGGGCCAGGCACAGTGGCTCATACCTGTAATCCAAGCACTTTGGGAGGCTGAGGCAGGCGGATCACAAGGTCAGGAGTTCGAGACTAGCCTGGCCAATATGGTGAAACCCCTTCTCTACTAAAAAAAAATATCAGCCAGGTGTGGTGGTGTGCACCTGTAGTCCCAGCTAATTGGGAGGCTGAGGCAGGAAAATCATTTGAACCCGGGAAGTGGAGGTTGGAGTGAGCTGAGATTATACCACTGACTCAAGCCTGGGCAACAGAGTGAGACTGTCTCCGAAAAAAACAACAACAAAAAAATGTAAGCTTCTGAGGGCAAGAGCTTTGTTCTGTTCACTGTTTGGTGCCTAGCATATGAAACAGTGCCTGGAACATCATAAGCACTTAATATTTCTTACACAGATGTCATTCACCTATCAGATTAGCAAAAGTCAAATAACTTGATAATATTGAAGATATGGGAAAATTGGTCATCTCATACACTGCTAGTATTAATATGTATTGTTAAATTTCCTATACTTTGATACTTTGACATCTTAAAAAGCTTGTTGGCCAGGAAGTGGATGCGCCTCCCAGGGCCAGCCCCTTAGAGATAACTGAGGGCTCCCTAGAGTGTTCTTTCATATGCAAACCAACTAATCCCTAATCTATAACCCCGCCCACTTGATCTAATTCACACATCAGGCCAGTATTTCCCCTGCCCTGAGTCATCCCAGGGCCAGATACCAGGCAACTAGAGACCACCCCTATAGCCAGCCCAAAGCCTGCCTGAATTATATTAGCCAGTCCTAAACAGTTAACTTTGCCCTGCTTTGACTTTCCCATGGAAAACCCAATGGAGGCTCTGGCCTAGACTTTCCCCTCTGGTCTGTCTTACATAACATAACCAAAACTTGGTGCTTTCTCTGAGGCCCTCCATGACACATGATGACCCCTTCTTTAGAACCTGTGAGTATAATAAACGTCCCTCCAAGCCTCAATGTCATTTCCTTCTGTGGCCAAACTGACTTTGCCATACCATATCCAATATTTTCATTCTTAGAATTGTATAAATTGATATAACCTCTTTAGAGAGCAATTTTTCAATAGATCAAAACTTAAAAGCACCTATCTGTTGACCTTGCTATACCACTTGCAGAAATATTTCCAATAGATACTCTCACACATATGAGAGATGACATGCAAGACTAACAAATGTGACATTATTTCTAAATCAAATTGGAAACAACCTTAAGGTCTATCAATGCAAAACTGGTTAAATTAATTATGCTACATCTAGTCAGTGCAATGGTGTACAGCTGTGAAAGGAACCTTATATGTACTTACATGGATTGATCTCTAAGACACATTATTAGGTCAAAAAAAGCAAAATCCAGAAAAGAAAAATAGTGCATTGGTTAAAACAGAAGTTCTAGTACCAATCACTGCCATTACCTCTTTTGCTACCTAGCAGCTTGTAAGATTGGGGAAGTTATTCCATCTCTGTATGTCTTCCTTTTCTTATTTGTAAAACAGTAAGTGTACCTACCTCCCAGCTTTGTTTTAAGCAGTGAATAACTTAATGTGTATTTAAAGCACTGGCTTTTAAAGCACTGACAATACCTATAACATAGCAACAACTCAAAATCTTAGCTAGTATCACATAGCTAAGGTAAGGCATTGTCTTAGCTGTGACACAGACATCATCGCATAGCAACAACTCAAAGTCTTGGTATCATTTAAGTAAAAAAAAAAAAAAAAAATAGAACATTAACTCTAAAGAGCATCTAATTTCTAGCCATTAGCTAGAACACTGTCACCTAGCAACGACTCAAAATCTTGGTGCCATTTATGAAAAAAAAAATACATAGACAAAACGTAAAATAAAAACACTAAAGAGC
>NW_022436972.1:24675118-24677781 GCF_009761245.1 Sapajus apella | reverse complement strand
AACGTAAAATAAAAACACTAAAGAGCATCTAATTTCTAGCCATTAGCACCGTGCCTCATTCCTTTTTATCTTCCCAATGCTCTCATCCTACACAACTCCAAAGTCCACTTATTGCAATTTAGATTTCTCTAAATTGCTTGATATATACTGTGTGATTTCTTTTGTAACCAAACAAAGCTCTTGATTTTTTACTGTCAGGCTAAAATAGCTTAAAATTAATTCACTAGAGATGGATGATGTGATGGTTATACAACAGCGTGAATGTACTTAATGTCCCTCGACAGGACACTTAAAAATTGTTAAGGCCAGGCACAGTGGCTCATGCCTGTAATCTCAGCATTTGGGAAGGCTGAAGTGGGAGGATTGCTTTAGCTTAGGAGTTCACAACCAGCCTGGGCAACATAAAAACAACAACAACAAAATATATATGTATCTGTATGCATGTATGTGCATGCATATATATAAAGTAGTTAATTTGACATATATTTTACCACCAAAAAAGAAAAATAGCACTCAATTTACAAATTGTAAACATCACTTCTGCCTTACTAAATCATAAAAGAGCTTGTAGAAACTACTTTCTGCCGACCTCCTGTATTTATTCAATATTTTTTGTTTGTTTTTGAGATAGGATCTCACTCTCACCCAGGCCAGAGTATAGTGGCATGATCATGGCTCACTGCAACCTGTACCTACTGGGCTCAAGTGATTTTCCTATCTCCACCTCCCAAATATCTGCAACTACAGGTATGCCACGACATCTAGCTGGGTTTTTCTCTTTTTTTCTGTAGAGACGAGTGTCTCACTATGTTGCCCAGGCTGGTCCTGAACTTCTGAGCTAAAGCGATCCTCCTGCTCAGCCTCCAAAAATGCTGGGATTATATGCATGAGCCATCATGCCCAGCCTAGTACTTTTTTTTTAATAGTAAACTCACTAGCCTAGTTTAAACTGTCTTCACTTTGAGCCTAGAATACTACTGCACTCCTAACTTTTTCTGTTCTAGCCCATCTTCACAGAACCAACAGAATAATCTTCCATGGTAAACCTCTGCAAATCTCCCTCCTCCACAAATCTCAGTATCTCAAATCTATTAGTATTTAAGACTTCCATCTCATTTCTCAAAACAGCCTACTTATCTGTCTATGTTGAAAACATTACTTTTTTTTTTTTTTTTTTTTTTGAGAATCTCATTCTGTTGTCCAGGCTGGAGTGCAGTGGCACCATCTCAGCTCACTGCAACCTCAGCCTCCTGGGTTCAAGCAATTCTCCTGCCCCAGCTTCCCAAATAGCTGAGACTACAGGCATGCACCATCATGCCTGGCTAATTTTTGTAATTTTAGTAGAAACAGGGTTTCAACATGTTGGCCAGGCTGGTCTCAAAGACCTCTGAAAACATTACATTCTAATTATAGCAAATTTATAAAATATTTTTTTTATTCCTCAAGGACCTAGAAATAGAAATTCCATTTGACCCAGCAATCCCATTACTGGGTATATATCCAAAGGATTACAAATCGTTCTACTATAAGGACACGTGCACATGAATGTTCATGGCAGCACTGTTTACAATAGCAAAGACCTGGAACCAACCCAAATGCCCATCGACAATAGACTGGATAGGGAAAATGTGGCACATATACACCATGGAATATTATGCAGCCATCAAAAACAATGAGTTTGGGTCCTTTGTAGGGACATGGATGAACCTGGAAACCATCATTCTCAGCAAACTGACACAAGAGCAGAAGATCAAACACCGCATGTTCTCACTCACAGGTGGGTGTTGAACAATGAGAACACATGGACACAGGGAGGGGAGCACTACACACTGGGGTCAGTTGGGGGGAAACAGGGGAGGGACGGTGGGGGGTGGGGAGCTGGGGAGAGATAGCAAGGGGAGAAATGCCAGATGTAGGTGATGGGGAGGAAGGCAGCAAATCACACTGCCACGTGTGTTCCTATGCAACAATTTTGCATGTTCTTCACATGTACCCCAAAACCTAAAATGCAATAAAATAAATAAATGGGGAAAAATATTTTTTTAAAGAAGGAAGACATAAATGGGAATCATATATCCCCATTAACTGGTAAAATTCATCAGGGGACCATATGGTCTGGTACTTTTCTTTTTTTTTGGAAGACTATTAATTATTGATTCAATTTCATTAATAGATATAGGCCTATTCGGAGAATCTATTTCTCATATAAGTTTTGGTAATTTGTGCCTCAAAGAATTGGTTCGTTTCATCTAAGTTATCAAGTTTGTGTGCATAGAGTTGTTCATAATACTCCTTTATTGTCCTTTTAATGTCCATGGATAGTAGTGACAACCTCTCTTTTATTTCTTTTTTTTTATTTTATTTTATTTTTTTATAGTTTAAACAGAAAATATTTACTCAGGCCGGGCGCGGTGGCTCAAGCCTGTAAAATCCCAGCACTGTGCGAGGCCGAGGCGGGTGGATCACAAGGTCAAGAGATCGAGACCATGCTGGTCAACATGGTGAAACCCCGTCTCTACTAAAAATACAAAAAATTAGCTGGGCATGGTCGCGCGTGCCTGTAATCCCAGCTACTCGGGAGGCTGAGGCAGGAGAATTGCCTGAACCCAGGAGGCGGAGGTTGCGGTGAGCCGAGATCGAGCCATTGCACTCCAGCCTGGGTA
>NW_022436972.1:24667819-24675018 GCF_009761245.1 Sapajus apella | reverse complement strand
TCTCGCTCTGTCACCAGGCGCCAGGCTGGAGTGCAGTGGCGCGATCTCGTCTCACTGCAACCTCTGCCTCCCAGGTTCAAGCAATTCTCCTGCCTCAGCCTTCCGAGTAGCTGAGACTACAGGCCTGCACCACCATGCCCAGCTAATTTTTGTATTTTTTAGTAGAGACGGGGTTTCACCATGTTGGTCAGGATGGTCTCAATCTGTTGACCTCATGATCCGCCCGCCTCGGTCTCCCAAGGCGCTGGGATTACAGGCGTGAGCCACTGCGGCCGGCCCTCTCTTTTATTTCTAATAAAATATTGGTAATTTGTTTCCTTTTTCGTGGTTAGCCTGCGTGAGATTTATCAATTTGATTCAGCTTTGCAAAGAATGAGCTTTGGTTTTGTAGATATGCTCTTGATTTTCTATTTTTAATTTCATTGATTTCTGCTCAAATTTTTTTCTGTTCTGCTTGTTTTAGGTTATTGTTTCTCTAGTTCCTAAGTTAGAAGTTTAAATGATTGATTTTAGGTCCTTCTTTTTTTCTAGCACATTCGTTCAGTCCTTTAAATTTCCCTTTAAGGACTGCTTTCACTGCATCACACAAGTCTTAAGTTGTATTTTCATTTTTGTTTGATCCAGAACATTTTAATATTTCTTGAGACTTCTTTTTTTACCCGTGTGTTATTTAGAAGTTCCCAGGTATTTGGGAATTTTCAACTTTCTGTTAGGATTTCTAATGTAATTCCATTGTGATCTGAGAGCATGCTTTACTTGATTTCTATTCTTTGAAATTGGTAAGGTGTGTTTTGTAGCCTGGAATGTGGCATATTTTGATGAATGTCCAATGTGAATTTGAGAAGAATGAGTATTCTGCTGATGTTACATGAAGTACTTTAAAGTGCCAATTAGATCCAGTTAACTGATGGTGCTATTCAGTTTCACTATGTTCTTACTGATTTTCTGCCTGCTGGATCTGTCAACTACTGACAGAGGGTAACGAAGTGCATTTTACATGATTCCATTTTCTTTCCTCTCTTAGCATATAAATTATGCCTCATTTTTAAATTTATTTAGTGGTTACCATAGAGTTTGCAATATGTACTTACAGCAAATCTAAATCCTTTTCCAAACACCTATACCACTTCACAATTCCTCTCATCTCTTTGAACATTGTTGCCATTGATTTTACTTATCCATATGCTAAAATCACCTATTACATTGGTGCAATTATTACTGTGAACACTTGCCTACTAGATCCATTAAGAATAATAAAAATAGGGCCGGGCACGGTGGCTCAAGCCTGTAATCCCAGCACTTTGGGAGGCCGAGGCGGGTGGATCACAAGGTCAAGAGATCTAGACCATCCTGGTCAACATGGTGAAACCCCGTCTCTACTAAAAATACAAAAAAAAAATTAGCTGGGCATGGTGGCGCGTGCTTGTAATCCCAGCTGCTGGGGAGGCTGAGGCAGGAGAATTGCCTGAACCCAGGAGGCGGAGGTTGCGGTGAGCCGAGATCGCGCCATTGCACTCCAGTGTGGGTAACAAGAGCGAAACTCCGTCTAAAAAAAAAAAAAATAATAATAATAAAAATAAAATAGTTTGCCAGGTGCACTGGTCCCCACCTGTAGTCCCCATTACTTGGGAGGCTAAGGCTGAAGTATTGCTTCAGTCCAAAAGATCAACAACAACCTGGGCAATAGAGTGAAAGTCCATAGCTTAAAAAAGTTTTAAATTAAAAAAAAAACAAAACATATTTTAGGGGTAAGGAGAAAATGGCAGATAGGAGGCAGGACTAATTTGCAACCCCCACTTGGATGAACAGAACAGTGTGTGGAGACTCACATTGTGAACTTTTCCTCCAAGAACTACCACAGGAACATACCAGGAAAACCAAAAGAATTCACAGACCCTCTGAAAGAAGCGCCTTACCACTGCAAACTCCGTGAGACAGCTACAAGCTGTGAGTGCCCAAAGTGTGAGAGGGGGAATGTTCGCCTCCAAACACACATCCTCACTGGAGAACCCGAAAATCCTGATGACAGGAGAACAATTTAACCTTATGTAGAGCTAAAACAAATTTATTTAGAGTCAAGCGAAATACAAAAGTGTTACAGGTAGTTAGATAAGCATGAGCAGGGCAAGAGACAGCTTTTCCCCCACCCACTAGGCTTGTCAGGTGGTGGTTTGGCGATTATCACATTGCCTCTCTAAAAGTGATAAATTGGCAGCCAGTGCCAGGGAGAGGCCATTTCCTGATGGGCCTCACTTGTTGCACTAATGTGTTAATTGAATGCAGATGCCAGGAAGACAAAACTTCCCAGGCATGTGCATTAAGAGACAAAATGGCAGAGTCTGACCTTCCAGGGGCATAGCACCAGAAAATGGAAGAAGGCTTCAGATGAGCATGTGTACAACTTCTAAACATACTGTGCATGCTCACCTCCCAAGGATAAGGAGCACACTGTGCATGTGGACAGCCCACCCCAAAGGAAGAATCATGGGAAAGGGGCCAGCCTATAAAGTCCTAGGATCAAGGTTAAACATTGCACTTGACCTTCATATGCCTGCACTTGACCGTCATGTGCTTGCTTGGGTTCCTTCCAAGCATACTTTTCTTTCTTTCCAGCTCTAAAGCCTTTTAAGATAAACTTCCACTCCTATTCTAAAACTGGCCTTGATCTCCTTTTCTGCCTTATGCCCCTGTCAAATTGTTTCTTATGAGGATGCAAAAATTGAGGTTGCTGCAGACGCCTACAGATTTGCCACTGGTAACTCAGATAACTTCCACCAGCAACAAAAGTAGAAGCAGCAGCAAGAAGAGCCCTGTAGGCACTCTCAACTCCCAAGGAAGCCTGGGGAAGCCATTTCTGACTTTATCTCATAAGGGTCCCTGGAGGGGGCTGCCAGTGAAACTGTGGAAAGACCACAAGGAGAAGGAAACGTCCACCTGAACTTTGTAATAATTTTGACTGAGCAGAATCTGGGGAAGGGGGCAAATGGGAAGTGCCTCGGGAGCGGCAAAGCCTAAAAGCCCTGACGCTTTATCAGCAGGGAGGCTTGTAGCCTGGGGCAAGATCTTAGCCCTGCTCACCAGCTCCCTGGATATAAATTCAGTGCTGTTGGTGGGCCACAATGGAAGTGAGACTGGCTTTTCTGGTTGCATGGAGCTGGGTGAGGCCTGTCACTGCTGGCTTTCCCCCACTTTCCTGGAGACCTGTATGACACAGCAGAGGCAGCCATAATCCCCCTGGGAACATAACTCCATTGGCCTGATAACCACACTCCAGTCCCCTACTGGGGCTGCAGCAAGCCCTGCCCAAGGAGAGTCTGAGCTCAGACATGCCTAATCCTGTCCCCATCTGATGGTTTTTCTCCTCCCATTCTAGTAGCCAAAAACAAAAGACATAATCTCTTGGGAGCTATGTCTATACCTATTTCCTGAGAAACCCAAGGGCTTATCCAGGTGATATTAGGGCAAGCTTGTAGCCTCCCTAAACTACTGTAGTTGATGCTGTCTTGAAAGCACCACCCCCTCGCTGGAGGCCAACCAACTCAATCATTACAGCAACTCATAAAAGAACAACCCTACCCCAAGAAAGGAGAAAACAACAGCTAATTTCACTACCTGTAACATCCTGGCTAACCAGAGGTCCCAAGTCTGGCCACATGACAGCTTCACTGCCAGCACAACCAGTATTTGAAAAAAACCAGTGCACTAAACTACAATCAAGTGTTACTGGTGGCACATAGCCAAGTCTCACAGCACCAAATATGTTACCAGTGACAAATATCGGAGTCTCATGGCACCAATTATGTTGCTGGTTGAAGGTATCCGAGTTACCAATTGTAGGGTCCGATGCATAGACCTTGACCCAGCAATGGATAAACAAATGCTGATATCCAGTGAAAGAATGGTGTAGGGGTCCAGGCCACTCACAGTCACCAAGGAGGGTGCTGTGGAGAGTCAGCAGCTGGGCCCCCACGGGCCTTTATTTGACACAGATTTAACGACAAAGGCCGAAAGCAAACTCCATTTGTGGGTAATTAACTTTGCAGACCTCCTCACCCAGCCGAGTGAGAGCAGTCATGCTCCCATGGATGTTCAAAGGTTGGTCTTAGGACCACATGAGAAACAAGCTCTTTAGCTAAATTCTCCTACATTCCCTTGTTATCTACTTTATGCTATTAGCCCAAGGTTAGAGGATCAGACTGCCTTCAGCCATAAACTCCTCCCAAGGCTTTTGCAAAAACCTCCCGGCCTTCCAAGAAGGTTTGCGTCCTTTTCCTACAATTGCTCCCACCATCCTAACTCCTACAACCAATGGCGAATCCATAAGGGTCTGCAGCAACCTCAATTTTTGCATCCTCAGAAGAAACAATTTGACTGAGGGGCATGAGGCAGAAAAAGAGACCGAGGCAAGTTTCAGAACAGGAGTGGGTTTATTTTAAAAGGTTTTAGAACAGTGGGAACTAAGCTACGAGGACGTAAAGGCATAAGAATGATATAATGGACTTTGGGGATTCAGTGGGGAAGGGTGGGAGGGGGATGAGGGGTAAGAGATGACACATTGGGTACAGCACTGCTTGGGTGATAGGTGCACCAAAATCTCCAAAATCACCACTGAAGAACTGTCCGTGTAACCAAACACCACCTGTTCCCAAAAAAAAAACTATTGAGAAAAAAAAGATCATTAAAACATGTATTTTATATTTATTCCTTCTCTGATATTCTTCCCATCTTTATGTACATCCAAATTCCTGACCTATATCATTTTTCCTCTCTCTGAATAACTTCTTTTAAACATTTCTTGCAAGTCAGATCTACTGTGACAAATTCCCTCAGTGCTTGTCTAAGAAAATACTTCTCCTGCACTTCATTTATTTTAGAGATGAGGCCACTCTGTCACCAAGGCTGGAGTGCAGAGGTGCCATCATGGCTCTCACGATCCTCCCACCTTAGCTTCCAAAGTAGTTGGCACTACAGGTCCATACCACCATGCCCAGGTAATTTTTTTGATTTTCAGTAGAGACAGGATCTTGAACTCCAGGGTTCAAGTGATCCCCCACTTCAGCCTCCCCAAGTGCTGGGATTATCGGACTAAGCCACTGTGCCTGGCCTCTTTTTCACGTTTGAAGGATAATTCTTCAAGATACTGTAAACCAAAAAGTATCTGAGACAGGTCTCAATTAGTTTAGAAGTGTGTATTGCTTCTCGGCCTTTTGGCTAAGATCAAGTGTAGAAGTTTATTTTGCCAAGGTTAAGAACGTCCCTGGAAGAAATAAACATGGAACCACAGAAACAGTTTGTGGTCTATGCCTTTCTCCAAAGATGATGTCTAGGGCTTCAATATTTAAAGGGGGGTGGGTGTAGTGGCTCACATATGAGATCCTGTCACTTTGGGAGGCTGAGGCAGGTGGATCACCTGAAGTCAGGAGTTCGAGTCCAGCCTGACCAACATGGTGAAACCTCATCTCTACTAAAAATACAAAAACAAAGCTAAATAGTAGACTTAATTAAACTAAAAAGCTCTGCACAGAAGAAGAAATAATCAGCAGAGTAAACAACCTGTAGAGTGGGAGAAAGTCTTCACAAACTACGCATCTGACAAAGGACTAATATCCAGAATCTACAAGGAACAAATCAGCAAGAAATAAACAAACAATCCCATCAAAAAGTGAGCTAAGGACATAAATAGACAATTCTCAAAAGAAAATATACAAATGGCCAATAAACATCAAAAAGTGCTCAATGTCACTAATGATCAGGGAAATGCAAATCAAAACCACAATGTGATACCACCTTACTTCTGCAAGAATGGCCATAATTAAAAAAATCAATGTGGGCCGGGTGCAGGTCCCAGCACTTTGGGAGGCCAAGGTGGGTGGATCACCAGGTCAGGGGTTCAAGACCAGCCTGGCCAACATGGTGAAACCCTGTCTTTACTAAAAATACAAAAATTAGCTGGGCATGGTGGCAGGCACCTGCAATTCAGCTACTCAGGAGGCTGAGGCAGGAGAATCATTTGAACCTGGGAGGCAGAGGTTGTAGTGAGCTGAGACAGTGCTATTGCACTCCAGTCTGGGAAACAGGGAAAAATTCCATCCAAAAAAAAAAAAAAAAAATCAATGTGGTGAAAAAAGAACACTTCTACTAAAACATACAAAAAATTAGCCGGGTATGGTGGTGTGCACCTATAATACCAGCTACTCAGGAGGCTGAGGCAGAAGAATCGCTTGAGCCCAGGAGTTAGAGGTTGCAGTGAGCTGAGATCACACTGTCTCACTCCAGCCTGATGACAGAGCCAGACTCTGTCTCAAAAAACAAACAAAACAAAAACCAGCCAGACTCTTAGTTGATTCTTTTCTGGATCAAGAAAAACGTCTGGAAATGAAAGGGGATGCTCTAGAAAATGTAGTTTTCCTTACAGGAGACAGCTTTGCAGGGCTATTTCAAGATATGGCAAAGAAACATATTTGAGGTTAAAATATTTTGATTTCCTTCTTCATCTGTCATGTGATGTTATGCCAGAATCAGGTTGGAAAGTAAGCCATGTTGTATAGGATTAATTAAAACCCCTGGGATGAGACTTTACGGTTTGTAGTGTGAATTCCCTGGCTCCTTAGGAATTTGGGCAACAGAAGAAAAAGGTCAGGCCAGGCATGGTGGCTCATGCCTGTCATCCCAGCACTTTGGAAGGCCACAGTGGGTAGACCATTTGAGGTCAGGAGTTTGAGACCAACCTGACCAACATGGTGAAACCTCCTCTCTACTAAAAATACAAAAAGTAACTGGGTGTGGTGCGTGCACCGGTAATCCCAGCTACTTGGGAGGCTGAGACAGGAGAATTGCTTCTGTCTGGGAGGCAAAGGTTGCAGTGAGCCAAGATCATGCCACTGCACTCCAGGCTGGGTGACAGTGCAAGACTCAGTCTCAAAAAAAGAAAAAGAGAAGGAGGGAAGGAAGGAAGGAAGGAAGGAAGGAAGGAAGGAAGGAAGAAAGGAAGGCAGGCAGGCAGGCAAGAAGAAAGGAAGGAGAAGGGAATAAAAAAGGGAAGGAAGGAAAGAAAAGAAAAAAAGAAAGAGAAAGGAAGGAAGGAAAAGGGAATGAAAGAGGGAAGGAAGAAAGGAAAGAAAGAAGAAAGAAAGAAAAGAAAAGAAAAGAAAGAGAAAGAAAGAAAGAAAGAAAGAAGAAAGAAAGAAAGAAAGAAAGAA